>NC_086451.1:454112883-454412883 GCF_028390025.1 Pseudophryne corroboree
GTAATTTCCCACAAAACGATGCAATTTTACACAGGGGCGAGCAACGCTTTTCTGTCGCTCTGCTGATCGGTGAGTGATTGAGAGGAAGTGGGTGTTTCTGGGCGGAAACTGAACGTTTTCCGGGAGTGTGCTAAAAAACGCAGGTGTATCAGGCTAAAACGCAGGAGTGGCTGTAGAAACGGGGGAGTGGCTGGCCGAACGCAGGGCGTGTTTGTGACGTCAAACCAGGAACTAAACAGTATGCAGTGATCGCAATCTAGGAGTAGGTCTGGAGCTACTCTGAAACTGCAGGAAAAGATTTTCGAGCAATTCTGCTAAGCTAAGATACACTCCCAGAGGGCGGCGGCTTAGCATTTGCACTGCTGCTAAAAGCAGCTAGCGAGTGATCAACTCGCAATGAGGGCCAATATCACTTTAATTACAAATGATCTGTTTATGAATAATCTGAAGTAACAATATTCCTACAGACTTAATGACTATAATAGCTGCAGTTCTTGGTAACAATTAATAAGTCACCTAAGAGCTCAATAAATGTTTCTTGCTAATTAAATGCAGATTCCACATCTTAACTGGTTCAGGCCACTACTGCATGCAATAAGTGGGGTCTTTAAATGGTTAGAATGGTGGTATGGTGGTAGAATGGTCACATTCTTAGTTATTATAAGTATTGTTATTACAGGTTGAGTATCCCTTATCCAAAATGCTTGGGACCAGAGGTATTTTGGATATCGGATTTTTCCGTATTTTGGAATAATTAGATACCATAATGAGATCTTATGATGATGGGACCTAAGTCTAAGCACAGAATGCATTTATGTTACATATACACCCTAAACACACAGCCTGAAGGTAATTTTAGCCAATATTTTTTATAACTGTGTGCATTAAACAAAGTGTGTGTACATTCACACATTTCATTTATGTTTCATATACACCTTATATACACAGCCTGAAGGTCATTTAATACAATATTATTAATAACTTTGTGTATTAAACAAAGTTTGTGTACATTGAGCCATCAAAAAACAAAGGTTTCACTATCTCACTCTCACTCAAAAAAGTCAGTATTTCGGAATATTCCGTATTTCGGAATATTTGGATATGGGATACTCAACCTGTATATTATTATTACCAGCCATTTATAAAGTGCAGACAAATTCCCTACTGCTTTATAGAGAGAATATTTGCCCATTCACTTCAGTCCCAGTGGAGCCTACAATATATGCACCTTACCACATGCACACACACATATACACAATAGGGTTCATTTTGTCAGGAGCCAATTAACCTACCAGTATATTTCTGGACTATAAGGACACCAGAGTACCCGGAGGAAACCTGCCCAAGCACAGGGAGAACATACAAACTACACACAGTTAGGGCTGTGTTGGGAATCGAACCCTTGACCTCAATGCTGTGAGGTAGTAATGCCAACCATTACATCATCTGTGCAATAAAGAACAGTAGCTGTGCACCTGAATAAAACACGCTGCAATACAAAGGGAGAAAATACATTTACTATGTTGACATGCAGGGTAAATACTGGCTACTTTTGCATGCATCCCACAAATGATGGACAGCTTTTTTTTTTTTACACTGCAATTTAGAGTTAGGGTACGTCCCTCTCACATATAACTCTCTCTGCACATTTTACATCTGCCCGAAGTGCAGCATACCTCCCAACTTTCCCAATTTTAGCAGACAGTCACGTTTATTCAGGCGCTATCCCATCCATGTGCATAGTGTCTCATGATGGGGGGTGAAGTTCAGAGACCCCCTGTGCACATGCACACACCATCTATTTACAGGAGAGAGGGACTGGGGGCATGTCAGCAGCACACAGAGCTCTGGGCACGCTGCCCCCACGGTGATGGAAAATGAGGTGTGGCTCACAAGAATGGCTTATCCACAAGGCCACCCCCCTATCCACGAGGACACCCCCCCCCCCCCCCTTATTTCGGACATGCAACTTTTGCGTGCACGGCTGTCCCATGCTGTATTGCAGCATGGTTTTACCGCGGTGCAAAGGGGGACATTTACTAAGCAGTGATAAGAGAAGTGAGCCAGTGGAGAAGTGGTCCCATCAACCAATCAGCTGCTCTGTATCATTTTATAGTATGCAAATTATAGATGTTACTTCAGTGCTGATTGGTTGCCATGGGGCAACCTCTTCATTGGCTCACTTCTCCGCTCTTATCACTGCTTAGTAAACGTCCCCCTAAAGTTACTTACTCTTGTCTTCTTTATTCCTAACTCAGAATTAGGCCAAATGTATCCTACAAATGTCAAATTTGGGGCTTAATGGCCTTTTGGGAACTATCAGTATTTTAGAATATGATTACTGATACATGATTGATGCATTTATAAATACAGGAGAAATCACTGAGCCAAGACAGCATTCCCCTCACATGTACAAAGGTGGTCATTCCGAGTTGATTGCTCGCTAGCAGATTTTAGCAGCCGTGCAAACGCTAAGCCGCCTCCCACTGGGAGTGTATTTTAGCTTAGCAGAAGTGCGAATGAAAGGATCGCAGAGCGACGGCAAACATTTTTTGGGCAGTTTTAGAGTAGCTCAAAACCTACTCAGCGCTTGCGATGACTTCAGACTGTTCAGTTCCTGTTTTGATGTCACGAACACGCCCTGCGTTCGCCCAGCCACCCCTTTGTTTTTCCTGGCACGCCTGCATTTGTCCGAACACTCCCTGAAAATGGTCAGTTGACACCCAGAAACGCCCTCTTCATGTCAATCACTCTGCGGCCACCAGTGCGACTGAAAAGCTTCGCTAGACCCTGTGTGAAACTACATCGTTCGTTGCAATAGTACGACGCGCGTGCACATTGCGCCGCATACGCATGCGCAGAAGTGCCTTTCTTTGCCTCATCACTGCAGAGCGACCGAAAGCAGCTAGCGATCAACTCGGAATGACCCCCAAAGAGGCTTACAGAAAAATTCCACCAAAACCTAATATAGGGGTAAATTTACTAAGGTGGGAGGTTTTTTTTTAGGACTGGTGATGTTGCACGTACTGTAGCTACCAATCTGGTTGCTATGGGCAACATCACAGTTCATAAAAAAAAAAAAACCTCCCACCTTAGTACATTTATCCCATAGTACTCAGTGGAATTCAAGGAGGTAAGTTAAACAGTAAAGTAGTAGTGACCTTGTAGGTGTGTAATAATAATGGCTGTAGCAGTCTCGGGGCTGATTGCGGTTCCCAAGCTTTTCTCTGCCACCGTGTATTATATAGCCGCAACCTCTTTCCAGTATTATTATCTAGCTATCTTTTATTAGTTAAGTCTTACGTTTGCTTTGGTTTAATGAGCTGTGGGCACCAGGAGTTGTAAGCTGTTATCCGGTTTATGCATTTACTAGAACATTGTAAAAAATGGTCAGTCATAAGGTACACGGCGGAAGATATTTGTTGTAGAGTTTTATGAGTCCGCCCTCTGCCTGGATCATGTTTTCAGTATCCCAACCCTGGTATTGGGTCGGGGTGATCAACGGGCAAGTATATGCAACTATGACCAGTAATGCTGGGGAGTCTGTACTTAGGACAAGTGTTCTCTGGGTGTGTAGTGGGCATGCAACTTATAATTTATCTATGTGTGTGTGTACTTTATGTAACCGGAGACAGCCCAGAGTGAGGGGGAAGTTAGAGAGCAGTGCGCTCCGGCACTAGGACTCAGAGTTTTCAGGGAATTGCAACCTCCAACTTGATGTGCTACTGCACATGTGCGGATTGCTGCTGTCTTTACTGTATAAGGTGATGCAGTAGTGTATGGAAGCAGTACCCAGATACACTGCTGTTACCTTGTGTTTGATACCCCTGTTCTTAACCCCTGCAATACCACTGGGTTCCTGCATTATCCTGTTACTGCTGTTTACCAATAAACCCAGAATCCTGGTTAGGTCACTATCACATACGCTGTGCACCTACTGTACCCACCACCCCCAAAAGGCAGTGGCAAACGCAGGATTTGCATGGGGGAAGGGGGGGAGGGGGTTCCAGAACTGGGTGGAGCCAAGCATGGGGGTGGGGACTGATGTGACCGAGTATATGCTGGGTCCGTAAAACTAGTGTGTCTGTGTGTATATATATATATATATATATATATATATATATATAAACACATATACATATCTACACATATCTCTACATCATATATACACCTATATATACACTGCTCAAAAAAATAAAGGGAACACTAAAATAACACATCCTAGATCTGAATGAATGAAATATTCTTATTAAATACTTTGTTCTTTACATAGTTGAATGTGCTGACAACAGAATCACACAAAAATGATCAATGGAAATTAAATTTATTAACCCATGGAGGTCTGGATTTGGAGTCACCCTCAAAATTAAAGTGGAAAAACACACTACAGGCTGATCCAACTTTGATGTAATGTCCTTAAAACAAGTCAAAATGAGGCTCAGTAGTGTGTGTGGCCTCCACGTGCCTGTATGACCTCCCTACAATGCCTGGGCATGCTCCTGATGAGGTGGCGGATGGTCTCCTGAGGGATCTCCTCCCAGACCTGGACTAAAGCATCCGCCAACTCCTGGACAGTCTGTGGTGCAACGTAGTGTTGGTGGATGGAGCGAGACATAATGTCCCAGATGTGCTCAATTGGATTCAGGTCTGGGGAACGGGCGGGCCAGTCCATAGCATCAATGCCTTCGTCTTGCAGGAACTGCTGACACACTTCAGCCACATGAGGTCTAGCATTATCTTGCATTAGGAGGAACCCAGGGCCAACCGCACCAGCATATGGTCTCACAAGGAGTCTGAGGATCTCATCTCAGTACCTAATGGCAGTCAGGCTACCTCTGGAAAGCACATGGAGGGCTGTGCGGCCCCCCAAAGAAATGCCACCCCACACCATTACTGACCCACTGCCAAACCGGTCATGCTGGAGGATGTTGCAGGCAGCAGAACGTTCTCCTTGGCGTCTCCAGACTCTGTCACGTCTGTCACATGTGCTCAGTGAGAACCTGCTTTCATCTGTAAAGAGCACAGGGCGCCAGTGGCGAATTTGCCAATCTTGGTGTTCTCTGGCAAATGCCAAACGTCCTGCACGGTGTTGGGCTGTAAGCACAACCCCCACCTGTGGACGTCGGGCCCTCATACCACCCTCATGAAGTCTGTTTCTGTTCGTTTGAGTAGACACATGCACATTTGTGGCTTGCTGGAGGTCATTTTGCAGGGCTCTGGCAGTGCTCCTACTGTTCCTCCTTGCACACAGGCGGAGGTAGCGGTCCTGCTGATGGGTTGTTGCCCTCCTACGGCCTCCTCCATGTCTCCTGATGTACTGGCCTGTCTCCTGGTAGCGCCTCCATGCTCTGGACACTACGCTGACAGACACAGCAAACCTTCTTGCCACAGCTCGCATTGATGTGCCATCCTGGATGAGCTGCACTACCTGAGCCACTTGTGTGGGTTGTAGGGAGGTCATACAGGCACGTGGAGGCCACACACACTACTGAGCCTCATTTTGACTTGTTTTAAGGACATTACATCAAAGTTGGATCAGCCTGTAGTGTGTTTTTCCACTTTAATTTTGAGGGTGACTCCAAATCCAGACCTCCATGGGTTAATAAATTTGATTTCTATTGATAATTTTTGTGTGATTTTGTTGTCAGCACATTCAACTATGTAAAGAACAAAGTATTTAATAAGAATATTTAATTCATTCAGATCTAGGATGTGTTATTTTAGTGTTCCCTTTATTTTTTTGAGCAGTGTATATATATATATATATATATATATATATATATACACATAGCATATTAAACATGTATATATATATATATATATATATATTTCTCTTACGTCCTAGAGGATGCTGGGGACTCCGTAAGGACCATGGGGATAGATGGGCTCCGCAGGAGACATGGGCACTTTAAGAAAGACTTTAGGTCTGGGTGTGCACTGGCTCCTCCCCCTATGCCCCTCCTCCATACCTCAGTTTACTACTGTGCCCAGAGGAAACTGGGTGCATTTCAGGGAGCTCTCCTGAGTTTCCTGACAGAAAGTATATTTGTTAGGTTTTTTATTTTCAGGGAGCCTGCTGGGAACAGACTCCCTGCATCGAGGGACTGAGGGGAGAGAAGCAGACCTACTTCTGTGGGTTGAAAGACTCTGGTTCTTAGGCTACTGGACACCATTAGCTCCAGAGGGATCGGTGCGCAGGTCTCACCCTCGCCGTCCGTCCCAGAGCTGCGCCGCCGTCCTCCTCACAGAGCCGGAAGATAGAAGCCGGGTGAGTATGAGAAGAAAAGAAGACTTCAGAGGCGGCATAAGACTTCATGATCTTCACTGAGGTAACGCACACCAGTAACGCTGTGCGCCATTGCTCCCATACACCTCACACATGGCAGTGACTGTAAGGGTGCAGGGCGCAGGGGGGGGCGCCCTGGGCAGCATATACACCTCTTTTTTGGCAAAAGTATATATGTATACAGTTGGCCACTGTATATATATATATATATATATATATATATATATAAGAGCCCCCGCCAATTTTTAGTGTATTTGAGCGGGACAGAAGCCCGCCGCCGAGGGGGCGGGGCTTCTCCCTCAGCACTCACCAGCGCCATTTTCTTCACAGCACAGCTGAGAGGAAGCTCCCCGGACTCTCCCCTGCTTATACCACGGTTAAAGAGGGTTTTAAAGAAGAGGGGGGGGGGGCACATAATTGGGCGCATATATACATTTATACACAGCGCTACTGGGTAAACATATATTTATTGTGTTTTTTCCTGGGTCATATAGCGCTGGGGTGTGTGCTGGCATACTCTCTCTCTGTCTCTCCAAAGGGCCTTGTGGGGGAACTGTCTTCAGATAAGAGGATTCCCTGAGTGTATGGTGTGTCGGTACGCGCGTGTCGACATGTCTGAGGTAGAAGGCTCTCCTAGGGAGGAGGGGGAGCAAATGAATGTGGTGTCTCCGTCGACAACGCCGACACCTGACTGGATGGATTTGTGGAATGTTGTAAGTGCTAATGTAAATTTATTGCACAAAAGATGAGAAGGAACAGCCAGGGAGTCAACCCATGTCTGTCCCTATGTCGCAGGGACCTTCAGGGTCTCAAAAGCGCCCACTATCCCATATAATAGTCACAGATACCGACACGGATTCTGACTCCAGTGTCGACTACGATGATGCAAAGTTACAGCCAAAATTGGCTAAAAGTATTCAATATATGATTATTGTAATAAAAGATGATTTGCATATCAAACCCCCTGTCCCTGACACGAGGGTACACATGTATAGGGGAAAGAAACCTGAGGTAACCTTTCCCCCATCTCATGAACGAGTTATTGAAAAGGCTTGGGAATCTCCAGACAAGAAACTGCAGATTCCCAAAAATGGATTCTTAGGGCGTATCCTTTCCCGACTAAGGACAGGATACGGTGAGAATCTTCCCCAAGAGAGAAAAAAGCTTGGACACGCTTATCCAAAAAGGTAGCGCTGCCATTATGGCTACCCTCAGGGATCCTGCTGATCGCAGACAGCAGGCTACCTGGAAGTCCATTTACACAATCTAGTACCTTACTCAACCCGGCGTTAGTGTCGGCTTGGGTTTGTAGCGCTGTAGCAACGAGAATAGGTACCTTATCGACGGAAATTAATACCCTGGATAAGGATACCGTTTTATAGACCCTGGGTCATATTAAAGATGCTGTCTTATATATGAGAAATGCTCAAAGAGAAATTGGCCTACTGAGTTCTAGAAATCAACGCTATGTCGATTTCGGCTGGACGAGTCCTATGGACCCGGCAATGGACAGAAGACATATGGAGGTTTTACCTTACAAGGGTGAGGAATTGGTTGGGGAAGGTCTCTCGGACCTGGTCTCCACAACTACTGCAACTGAATAAAAATTTTGCCATGTATTTCCTCACAGCCTAAGAAAGCACCACATTATCACATGCGGTCCTGTTGGTTATATAGAAACAAGAGAGTACGAAGATCGTCTTTTCTTGCCAGAGGTAAGGTCAGGGGAAACAAGCTGCCAACCACAGCTAGTTCCCAGGAGCAGAAGTCCTTCCCGGCCTCTATAAAATCCACAGCGTTATGCGGGAACTCCGCTGAGGGAGTCCGCCCCAGGGGGGGCACGTCTTTGACTTGTCAGCCACATCTGGGTTCACTCACAGGTGGATCCCGGGGCAATAGAAATTATTTCCCAGGGTTACAAGCTGGAATTCGAACAAGTGTCTCCTCGCCGGTTTTTCAAATCGGCCTTAACAGCTTCTCCCCCAGAAAGGGAGCTACTGTTAAATGCAATTCACAAAGTGTATCATCAACAGGTGGTGGTCAAAGTTCCCCTACTTCTACATGAGAAGGGGTAGTAAATCAACCCTGTTAGTAGTCCCGAAACCGGACGGTTCGGTCAGACCCATTTTACATTTAAAATCCTTGAACCTATACTTGAAAAGGTTCAAGTTCAAGGTGCAATCGCTCAGAGCGGTCATCGCCAGCCTAGAAAGGGGGAGATCTATGGTGTCCCTGGACATAAAGGATGCATACCTTCATGTTCCAATATATCCACCTCATCAGGCGTACCTAAGAATTGCTGTACAGGTTGTCATTACCAGGGCTTTCCACCGAGGATTTTCACCAAGGTAATGGCGGAAATGATGGTGCTCCTGCGCAAGCAGGATGTCGCAATTATCCCGTACTTGGACAATCTCCTCATAAAAGCGAGATCAAGAAAGCAGTTACTAAACAGCGTATCACTTTCACTGAAGGTGTTACAGCAACACAGCTGTTTTCTCAATATCCCGAAGTCGCAGTTGGTTCCTACAACTGGTCTGACCTTCTTGGGCATGATTCTGGATACGGTCCAGAAAAGGGTTTATCTTCAGATAGAAAAGGCTCAGGAACTCATGACTCTGGTCAGGAACCTATTGAAGCCAAAACAGGTGTCAGTGCATTACTGCACTGGAGTCCTGGAAAAGATGGTGGCGTCATACAAAGCCTTCCAATGGGACCTACTGGCAAGTGCTCCAAATCACATCTACAGATTCATCAGTTGATCGCCCTGTCCCCCAGGACCAGGGTATCTCTTCTGTGATGGTGTTCACTTTCTAGAGGGCCGCAGGTTAGGCGTTCAGGACTGGATTCTGGTGACCACAGACGCGAGTCTCCGAGGTTGGGGAGCAGTCACACAGGGGAGAAACTTCCAGGGTCTTGGGTCAAGTCAAGAGACTTGTCTTCACATCAACGTCCTGGAGCTGAGGGCCATATACTACGCCCTTCGTCAAGCGGAGACCTTGCTTAGCGACTTACCAGTTCTGATCCAATCAGACAACATCACCGCAGTGGCTCATGTAAACCGCCAGGGCGGCACAAGGAGCAGAGTGGCAAGAAGCCACCAGGATTCTTCGCTGGGCGAAAAATCATGTAAGCGCACTGTCAGCAGTGTTCATTCCAGGAGTGGACAACTGGGAAGCAGACTTCCTCAGCAGACATGACCTGCACCCAGGAGTGGGGACTTCATCAGGAAGTCTCCACACAGATTGCAAGTCAGTGGGGACTGCCCCAAATAGACATGAGGACGTCCCGCCTCAACAAAAAGCTGAAAAGGTATTGCGCCAGGTCAGTAGACCCTCAGACGGTAGCTGTGGACGCCCTAGTGACACCGTGGGTGTTCCAGTCGGTCTATGTGTTTCCTCCTCTTCCTCTCATCCCAAAGGTGTTGAGAATAATAAGAAAAAGAGGAGTACACAATTCTCATTGTTCCAGATTGGCCATGAAGGGCCTGATATCCGGATCTGCAGGAGATGCTCACAGAAGATCAGTGGCATCTTCCTCTAAGACAGAACCTGTTGCAACAGGGGCCCTGTCTGTTCCAAGACTTACCGCGGCTGCGTTTGACGGCATGGCGGTTGAACGCCGGATCCTAGCGGAAAAGGGCATTCCGGATGAGGTCATTCCTACTCTGATAAAGGCTAGGAAAGATGTGACAACTAAACATTATCACCGTATATGGCGAAAATATGTTTCTTGGTGTGAGGCCAGGAATACTCCTATGGAAGAATTCCATCTGGGTCGTTTTCCTTCACTTCCTACAAACTGGAGTGAATTTGGGCCTAGAATTAGGCTCCATTAAGGTTCAGATTTCGGCCTTATCCATTTTCTTTCAAAAAGAATTGGCTTCTCTCCCAGAAGTACAGACTTTTGTGAAGGGAGTGCTGCATATTCAGCCTCCTTTTGTACCTCCGGTGGCGCATTGGAACCTTAACGTGGTGTTGAGTTTCCTTAAGTCGCACTGTTTTGAACCACTTAAAATGGTGGAGTGAAAATATCTCACTTGAAAGGTGGTCATGTTGTTAGCCTTGGCTTCGGCTAGGCGAGTGTCAGAATTGGCGGCTTTGTCTCATAAAAGCCCCTATCTGGTTTTTCCATATGGATAAAGCGGAATTGCGGACCCGTCCTCAATTCTTGCCTACGGTGGTGTCATCTTTTCATATGAACCAACCTATTGTGGTGCCTGTGGCTACGCGTGACTTGGAGGATTCTGAGTCACTTGATGTGGTCAGGGTTTTGAAAACTTACGTAGCCAGAACGGCTAGAGTCAGAAAAACAGAAGCACTGTTTGTCCTGTATGCAGCCAACAAGGTTGGCGCTCCTGCTTCAAAGCAGACTATTGCGCACTGGATCTGTAACACGATTCAGCGAGCGTGCGACGGCGGGATTGCTGTTACCTAAATTGGTCAAGGCCCATTCCACTAGGAAGTCGTGGGCGGCTGCCCGAGGGGTCTCGGCACTACAGCTGTGCCGAGCGGCTACTTGGTCGGGTCAAACACCTTGCAAGGTTTTATAAGTTTGATACCCTGGCTTAGGAGGACCTCCTGTTGCTCAATCGGTGCTGCAGAGTCATCTGCACTCTCCCGCCCGTTTTTGGAGCTTTGGTATAATCCCCATGGTCCTTACGAAGTCCCCAGCATCCTCTACGGACTACGAGAAAAAGATTGACCGGTAGGTTTAAAATCTTATTATACTTGCTAAAGATATATTTGGTAATTACAGCAGACCATTGCAGATTACTTTGCATGTTTTGAAAATTGTTTTAAGTGGATTAATATCTGTAGTCTGCAAAAACTTATAGTGATTGACTGTGGTTTACAATCCTCACATTTGGTAATTGATTAACACCTTTTGGTGGAGGGTTGCTGTGTGGGGGAGGGGGTTGAACTTGTAATCAAAAAGGAAGTGTTTGTAGACTTATTTAGTCAGTATAGCATAGGACGCCAGGCCTATTAGGACGCTGCAGTGACTAGTATATGAAGTGGCTAGTTATCAAGTAGCAGCTAAAATCAATAGCAGTGTTATACCTGTATTAAACCGAAGGAAAACAGAAGGCAAACAAACAAGATAACAGAAGGACTGCATTACAACCACAAAACTCTGGAACTTTATGTGGCCTCTCCTCGCCTCAAACATGAGAACACAAAGACCAGGCTTACCACCTCTCTGGCTGAGAACTTCAAGTCTGCCCCTGGGCCTAACCATCAAGATGAACATGGAACTGTGGGGGAAGAGCACCAGGACCAGGATCAGCAGGGACATCCCCATTGCGTCTGAGTATGCCACCCACATTCTCCTACCCACCCGTACTAAGATCTGATCAAAATAATGTTATCCCAATTTTACTTCTGCCGCTAATTACCTGCTATTGTGTTTTTTTTGTTTTGTTTTTTTCCATTGCTCGCTTCCACCCCACCATGTGTTTTTCCGGTAATGTTAACCTCCACTGATTGCACACCTTGCCATTGTGCCCTACATGCAGGGTACATCATACTACTACATAAGCATCAGTTTTCCCATATATGAACTTGGCCCTTGTATGGCTCACTACCACAGTGTAACCTTCAAAGTGCGCCCAACATGGCTGCCCCATATGGTACACTTGTGGATGGGATGAAAAATACATGGACCTTGTGGTTTTGTTGGAACCCTACTCTAAACTGTAGGACTCTGAAATCACCCCCATTTTGTGTCATCTCTTCTAGGGGTGGACTATTCCACCTTGGGTAATCCTACGCTGAGCACCCAAGATGGCTGCCGCACTTGGTACCTTGTGAGGGTGGAATACACAACCCTTGGAAGTTATTACCCAAAATGCCTACACCAATCATGCATTATGCTTTCTGTGTGCTTAAGGTTTTCTTTTATGTCTGTGTGGCTTATCTATTGCTGTATTACTTAAATCTTCTGTATTATGTGTATTGTTTTTGATGTCTGTAAAGCGCCTTGAGTCCTGTCGGAGAAAGAGTGCTATATAAATAAAATTATTATTATTATTATATACATACAGTACACGTATATATGCACATGTATATTTATCATATGTGTGTGTGTGTGTGTGTGTGTGTGTGTGTTTATATGTATGTATATACATATATACATGTGTAGTTACGTATCAGAGCGGCACTCGCAGGACTTCACATAAACAGGACATCACCCCGTCATAGCAAAATTTCGGTTTTATTCAGAAAAACTGTCTTCAGGTTTATATGATATACATGTGTATATATGTATGCACAATTGCACATGGATATATATATGTACTATAATTAAAATAAAGTAAACTTTTCTTAAGCACTTACAAGTGCCACCAGGAAGACAGCAGGCTGCAGAGGACACTAGACAGCCATTAATAATACTCGGCTCGCAAAATGCAGCAAAAAATAAAAAAATAAAAAAATATATTTTTTTTTGGGTGTAGGGGGGTGGGATGTTTCTGGGTGCTGGGAAACCCCCCCCTTCGTGCACCACTGAAAGGCTATAATAATACACGCACAGTAAAAAAATTAAACTCTGCAAGAATTGTAAAAAACAATGATACCAGGGACAGTGTAGGCACCGAATATGCTTTCCTGCTGTATAGCGTGTAGGGGGGAATCCACGTAGGTGGGAGTCTGTGAAAACTCTCAGACTTTGCACATATGCGTGCACCCAAGAAATGCAATAGAGAAGCAAGAGATCCAATGAGAAATGCCGATTCACGGTGACATGGCGAGGGTATGCAAATTATCTACAAAATGTGGCCTGGGAGAAGTGCGTGAAAAACTGGGGAGACCTTCCTGAGCCCCAAATAATTGACATCTTCATTACCAGAATCATATAGAAGGCTTATAGTAGGCATAAGGAAAGTACTAGATGCTTATAAGAAGTGTCAAATGGGGATGCGTTCAGCATCTGGCAGTCATGTGACTTATGCCGGAATCCCGACTCCACCCAGGAGACCGGCACTGGAACACCGGCAGCTGACATCCTAAAGCAAGGTTAGGCACTGTGCACTGTGTGTGTGTGTGTGTGTGTGGGGGTAGTCATAGCCGCCAACCCCGGAGAGTTAGCCATAGCCGCCACCCCTGAGGGTTAGGGTAGGGGAGTGTAAAAATACTTACCCATCCGGTGTTGGGATCTTCAGTGTTGGAATACCACTGTCGGTCATGTGATATACTGAAACCGTCAAATGATTGATATGTACTAAAAAAATGTAAAAAGCCTACACATTTCATTTAGTTGCAAAAGAATTACGTGAAAAATACCAAAAATATTTAAAAAAAAGGTGATTTGGGGATAAATTGAGGTTATCTGATTCACCCCCCCTCCCCCCCCCCAAAAAAAAATAACATAAAAATAAAATAAAGATCAAAAGAACTATTTTTTGTTCAAATAAATGCTTTCATTATATTTGAGGTGCAAAAGGTGATTTTGGTGTAATTTGATGCCATAGATTTTTTGATCCCCAAAAATGACATAGTTACATATAAATTGGCCAACTTAGCTCATTGAAAACTTCCAAATGCCTAATTAGTCATTAGGGGAGGGTCAGCAAAGGGATTCTGAAGCAAATCCTTTAAATAAAAGACCTTAAAATAAATATTTTCCTACCTTTTCACACCCTCAGGACACACACACAGACAAAAAAACAAATTTCTCTGAAAAAGCAACGCAAGTTTAGAATTGAATTGCAAATGCTATTTACAGTGCAACTTTGCGCTGAAAACGACTCACACAAGTCATCTTGTACCTAATTGGATTAACCCCTTAGTGCAGTGGTTCCCAAACTTTTTTTAATCATGGCGCCCTAGAGTATCAGAATTTTTTCACGGCACCCCTAGGCCAAATGTTTCTTTGAGAATTTTAGAAAACAATAAGTAAATTTTGTTTATGTGTCATCCGTAGTATATTTAGTGTGTTGCAGGACAATATTTGCTTTTGTTTGTCTTCATATTTTGTAATTGGCAGCCACAAGCATTGCTTTTGTCTATTACTTTGATCAAATATAGTTTGAATTGGTCCTGGACCACCATTCCAAGGCACCCCTGCTAGTGTCCTGAGGCACCCCAGGGTGCCTAGGCACACAGTTTGGGAACCACTGCCTTAGTGTGATCATGTGAGTTACTCCGTGCCCTCAGTATAGGACTGTAAGATATTGTAAAACGCTTTGTCTGCTGTGGATTGAGTAAAATAACTTATTCTTTTGTACATTTTTCGCCCAAACCTTTTCCAGGGCGTCAATTTCAGTAGCTATGAACGCTACACCTGTCTACAACGTTGATGAAATAGCAGAGACTTGCTGACACACAGTAACACGGTGGTTAACTGTTTAGATCCTGGATCTTTCTATCCTTCTTCCCCTGTTCCGAACTTCCAAGACCCTGCCCTTGCTTCTTCATCTCTTGAGAGACATTCGAGCTGTTTCCTTGTCAAGCAAATCCTTCTCTCCGAATTGAGGACAAGATGGTTCTTAAGAATGAAAGAAATTATAATGAAGATAACATTATAATAACTAGAGTCATGGAAAAGATTTGTAAATCCCAGGTGGCCATTAGTAAACTGGCCAGAACATCTCAGATGTTACGTGGATGCTATATGGCCATACATGAGGACTTGACCAGCAAACCGGTCCAAAGTCGGACAAGAACATCATGGGGACTTGACCAGCAAACCAATCCAAAGTCTACAGCACATTCACAAGTTCTCCAGGCTTCCACCAAACTATAGAGCTGAAACAATGGATTTATAATATCACCCATGAAGAGGTGCAACAGTTTCATGACGTTGTCAAACGTGTCCTCAGGTGGAGAACTGCTCTGGATTTTATCCCGGTGGAGCAAACTCAACAGAGCTGCAAGCAGGCAATGGACATGTTTGGCTACCTACTGGCGAGATCCGAGAATGGAAAAAAGGGGGGAACCTGGATTGCACATCCTATTTCTAAAGATAATAAGAGGTGCTATCATGCTGAGGCTTCTAATACTATGCTGGGGGAAGAGAGATGCAGATGCACACTCTTAGCACTAAGAACACTGATAATAAAAATAATTTAAATAAACCCTCACAATTAACATGGAGTATAATTGAAATTCTTAGCACACATTTGCGCAAATATGCGGGCCCATGTACCGCAGCCAGGTGACTTCATCACATGGGTCCCTAATATCCCTAATATTATCACATTCTATACATTTATACAGGACTTACCTCTAAATAGGGCCTTATCAATGTGTGATCTGAAATGCAGGAACCCAGCTACTTAAAACACCTGAGGGTGAATGGGAGGAGTGCCAATCCAGAGGAAGGAAGCCTTGCCTTCCAGTGTACAATATATACACAAATATAGTGGAAAAAAGGGGGAACCTGGATTGCACATCCTATTACTAAAGATATCAAGATCCGAGAATGAGCAGGAAAATATGACTGCTAAATTGCTAAAGAATGAATGGTACAGTACCAACCGGACAATCAACCAAGCAAACTTGGGCATGACCGAAATTACATAGTAGGAAACATTATCTCATCAGCTACGGAATTACCATGAGTAAGAGAGTAATATAAATGGGCATTTGTATTTTATATGGATTTTTAGTGGGCTGTAGAAATGTTTTATTGTTTATCATTGTACTTAAAAGCCTTATAAAGATTTCACACAGCATCACAAAGGCACACAGACATACTTGTGAGAATAAAGGTTTTGCGTCCTGTAATACTTTTTACTTGTCTTGTATCTTATGCTGTCAGTATATGGTACTAACGGGTTACAAAAGTAGCACTGCACATGAATGCTTTTCTTTGGTTCATTGATATGGAATTAATGTGTGTGTAGGTCCAAATGTGTCTCTAGAAGAGTCTTGCACAGCAGTCAGACTCACCCAATGATGTTGCTGACCGTAATGGCTCAAAGAGCAGTAGATAATGCTGGGGCTCAGTAGCAATTCCGGACACTATAATCTCAGCTGAGGGTTATACTGTACTTACAGAGGAGGTAATTTACTAAGCACAAAATGGCCGCTGCAGAGGAACAAGATGGCTGTGTGTGCCGAAGTGCAGCAGTAGCTGTCTTTGTCAGTAAGGAGTTGATTTTTCCTGTTCCGAGCAGTCTCTGACTAGACTTTTACATAACCAGGAATTGTGCAAAAAGTAGTTCTTAGTCAAATCACTGGAACCCTGGGCTGAACTTCATTCCATGGGCGGGATGTACTACAGATCGCATTTTGGATGTGAAACATCCCGCCGCTTATCGCGTGCATTGCGGCGTTAATCCTGCTTGGGTCCCACTTAGCGGAGAATCCGAACAGACGTCCATAGGCTTATATTAGCTCACACCATCTATGTAACTCTGTATATTTATTTATTTATTATTATTTATCAACAGTTATTTATATAGCGCACACATATTCCGTAGCGCTTTACAGAGTATATATGGGAATGCAGTCAAAACTCAGAAAGCGCCAGATTTGGAGTTTTGACCACATTTTAGTCTTAGTACATCCCAACCCATGTATGGTATCATGTATGGGGCCACTGGATAGTTATAGTCATCAACTGGCAATTATACATTGACTCAACATGCTGTCTCCTCCATGAGCTTATGTCATAGACAGGGCCGGCAACAGAAATCTCAGGGCTCAGTACAGTGATATCTCTGGGGGCCCCTATATATATATATATATATATATATACACACATATATATATATATATATATATATATATACTCACACACATATATATATATATATATATATATATAAAAACACACAGACACCCTTATCCCGCGCCTATAAGCAGCAACTCTCGGAGGAACCTCTGTTGACAGGAACCAAGAAAATAAAGATGCAATACAATTCCAGAGTGCGCCAATTTATAATGAATTAAGTATATGATAAAAGTGATCTTTCAGTATTGACATTAGAGTGATCACCAGTGTGATGTACTTATTTGTGAGGTACAGATGAGGCAAGGAAATATATACTCTTAATCTTCTTCCTAATACATTTCAACCATGAGGTCCAATAGTTCCAACCCTTGTAGTCCAATACTGGTGGAAGGTAATCCTGTGAAAATACCCACTCACCAGAAATTCACCCAAAAACAGAGAGCCAAAAAAGGCAAATCAGTAACAAAATATCTGTTTAATTTCAATATTTTAAAACAATTGTACAATTCATAAAATGAAGTAAAATGATCTTACATACATAGAATTCTTTCTAAATGGTCACATCCAATACAGGAGAGCAGTGCTTAAAGTGGTCCTAGAGACGGCCATATAATAAAGGGATTGCGCGCGCCATAGGCTTGTCCCCCAAAGAAGGGGCGTGGTCTCAAAAACAAAGGGACGTGGTCACGCAATAGTATCCCCAATTAAAATTACGCCGCACAGTAGCACAATCTTATTCACATTACACCACATAGTAGTGTCCCTTATTCATGTTATGACACACAATAGTGACCCTTATGCACAAAGCCCACAGTAGTAGCACCCCCTAATACACATAATGACCACTGCAGTAGCGCTCCTTATGCAATGCCCCCAGTAGTAGTGCCCCTTATGTCCCCAGTAGTGATGCCCCTTATGAAGTGCCCCTATACAATGCCCTCATTAGTAGTGCCCCCCAGTAGTAATGCCCTTAGTGGTAATGCCCCTGTGTAGTATTGCCCCAGTGGTAATGCCCCTGCAGTAGTGCCACCTGTAGTAATGCCCCCAGTCGTTTAGCCCCCTGTAGTTTAGCCCCCAGTAGTTACAGCCCCCTGTAGTTATAGCCCCCTGTAGTTATAGCCCCCCAGTGGTAATGCCCCCAGTAGTTTATCCCCTGTAGTTATGCCCCCCAGTGGTTTATCCCCATGGTAGTTTAGCCCCCAGTGGTAATTCCCCCTGTAGTTTAGTCCCCCTGTAGTTTAGTCCCCCTCTAGTTTAGTCCCCTAGTGGTAATGCCCCCAGTAGTTTAGCCCTTGTAGTTATGCTCCCAGTAGTTTAGCCCCCTGTAGTTATGCCCCACGTAATTTAGCCACTGTAGTTATAGCTCTTGTAGTTATGCCCCCAGTAGTTTAGCCCCTTCTGGTAATGTCCCCTGTATAAGCCTCTTACACACACACACACACACACACACACACACACACAACCCCCCCCCCCCACCAAAACCCCCCAATACTTACCAAGCCCCGCTCCTGCTTCCAGACCGTTGCCCTCTGTCTGGCGCCCGTTCCTCAGAACTATGGAAGAGATGTCATGACGTCTCTCCCATAGCGCACAGCCGCACACTGCCAGAGCCAGGAGCCGGAGTTCAGTACTGAGCTCCGGCCTCCCGCTGCCGCTGTGGAGAGGGAGCCAGTTGCCCGCTTGTAACACAATCTCAGTGGGCACCCAGCATCTCCCTGCGGCGACGGGCTCACATCGGGTTAGGTGAGCCGGAAGAGACGGAACTGGGTTCCGACTCCAAATGGAACTGACGGAACGCAGTTCCGCACCATTCCGGCTCACCTTAACCCCTGCAGGAGAGTTTGTAACAATCGCCTTCCTCCACCCGATTCTAGTGTGGGATCACAGAAGGGTTCTTTTTGGATTTAGACTGTGAGCTATATATAGGGTTTTATCAACATATAGCCATAGCACCCACATGAATGCTCTCTAACACCACTGTGCATAGACCACGTGACAGGCGTGCTAGTCACACGACCCCTAGGTGACGCCGAGCCTTCCTATCTGGGGGCTGGGCCCGACCCCTAGCGGTTGGACGACAACCATCCCCTACACCATGGAGACTCACTCCTCGCCTCCCTCTACCCTGCACTGACTCGGACAGCATAGCTACAGCCCTCACGTCCTCAAGGTAATGGAGGGGAGGCCCGGCGGCACAATTACAACTTGGCATATCCTAAAAGAATAGTATGAAATAAAAGAAAGGAAAAGTGTGTGACAGAAAAAAAAGAGGGGGGGGGGGGGTAGAAGGATAGAACAGAAACAGAGCAGAGTAATATAGGGATAGAAGTGAGAAAACAGAATCCAGTAGCCGAACACCAAGACACCACAATAAACTTTAACCACAGGACAAACACAGAGAACTTCTCTGCTCAACGTCCAACAGGAAGAGAGGGGGAACCTAATCAATTCTCCCCTCACATCGACTTAACTACGCCCATCACCTCATTTCAATGCCACCTCATAGGATGACCTGTAACCATGGAAATATAACTCCTCCCTTGCCTGCTCCTTCACTTATTCAATCATACATACTCAGAATTTTATCCTCCGTTCTCTATAAACAACAGGAGACAACAAAGATACCGACAGGCTTAGGACAATATAAATTGTCACAATGATAAATGCAAAAGAGAAGCTGTGATTATAACTCAAAATGAGTCCGCAGTCTGCATAGAAGAGAACAGCAACCTAGATCGTCTTGTTTTACAATGGTGAAAGAAAAAAATTAAAAAGTTATAAAAGCAAAAGAGAAGGAAGGAGCTGTATCAAATAGGCAAAGAAGGGAGGCAGAAGGAAGAGAATAATGAAATAGAAAGGCATAAGATTAGAGGAAAGGTAGAAATGGTAGGGAGAGAGAATATCCTCCTCCTCATCATCATCATCATCATCACATCCCTATGGCATGGTGGGGAGTATAAGGCATCATGTTAGCAGCATATGTCTGTGTTTCCTTAAAGTTCAACCATTCAAACCAGGTAGCAGTAAACTGGGAGGAGGATTGGCTTGAGAAGGATGTAAGGTCTTCCATGGCCATACTAAAGTCAATACTTTGGAACCACTTGGAAATGGTGGGCTGTACGGTAGACCGCCAGAAGCACGGAATAGTGGCTCTAGTAGCGTTCGTAAGATGTCGCAACAAAGATTTATTGAATTGGGATAGGGGATATCCATTAGGCTGAGAAGCCAAAACTCAGAAGTCTCGGGGACTGGATATACAATGAGTGTCACAACTGAAGGCTGGTGTTGGTAGCGGGAAGCCTCAGGTGTACGGGCTGACGGGTATCTGAACTTAGGAGGTGAGATGGGACTCCTAGACATGCGCAGGAGTTGCAGTACCAAAGTACGAAGGCGTGACCACGACAACTGGAGGTGACTTTAAGGGTGTTTATTAAATAATAAAAGTCATAGAAGGTGCGACAAAACAATAACCATCAAAGAAAGTCTCTGAATTCCTACTGGTTTGAGACCAGTAAACAGGGGTTAACTTAAAGTGCTTTATGATGCTAGAGATCGTAGGTAGAGCCTTTAAGTGATGCTAGGGATCGTAGATAGAGTATTAAAGTGATGCTAGGGATCGTAGATAGAGTATTAAAGTGATGCTAGGGATCGTAGAAATAGTACTTGACTGTAATAACGGGTTCTTGCAAACAGTGAGAGCAAAGTATCGCTGGGGAGAAGCTGCTGGTAGCTGAGGCATACACTCTGCCCACGAAGGGTGCAATAGCAAGACAATCAGGCTACACCGCAGAGTGTAATCGCAGGAGAGTCAGGCTGTACCGCAGAGTGTAACCACAGGGTAGTCTCTAGTGAAGCTGAAGACTGGAATCACTGGGAAGACAATTGAAGCACTGACAATTTCCTGAGTGCTGGGACAGGATATTTATACCTGCTGGAGAGCAGGCATTGGCTAACAATTACACACAGGCACCAGCAGCGCTGCAGATTGGTGAGAAGAGTGACATGTGATTTCATCCAACATGGCTGCGCCCATGACAGAGTTTGAAGGTGAAAAGATGATCAGAAGAACCATGTGCCAAACAGCAATGGCGGCGGTCACAGCAGCAGCAGAAGACTCCAGGCTCTCCCACACACGCACAGCGGCCACAGGGATGGCGGCGGCGGCCACGGCATACAGAGGAAGCAACGCTCAGCTTCCATGCGGCAAGATCACGGGCGCGGTGGTGACGGCCGCGGCGGGACTGAGAGTGCGATACTAAAGATAAGTGAAACGCTAAGAAGGCCGCTGAGCCAGCGCTGCGGGTAACACCGAATGAAATGTGAAACAAAACATAGTTATGACCCGGCCCTGACACGCTGAGCCAATCTCAGGAGACACCTAACTGGTAGAAAATGGCGTCTAGTTACCCGGATCGTGACAATGAGCTGTCGAGTGATAGATTGAACTTGCTGCCAGAAGCCAGACAATACTGGGCACTGCCACCATACGTGGAGGGAGGTGCCCTGCAATTGGCCACATCTCCAGCAGAGTGTGGATATACTCATAGCCAGAAAAAGGAGGGGATGCAGGGCATACTGTACCCCGGGACCCCTGGCCAGAGCACACTGACATCACTAGCTTTCCCTCTTATGCAGCAGCAGAACCAGACAGAATGCGAGCAGGACATAGGGGAAAACACAGGAATTGTGAAGGGGAATTTCCAAAAAGGGGGTGGAGCCAAGCATAAGGGGACGGGGACTGAGGTAGTATGCACTCTGCTGTGGTACCTTGTAACAGTAATTCAATAAGCAGTATAGAGCGTCCATAATGCTTGGTGCTAGAAGACAAATCTATTGCTTCTTTGTGATCACACGCAATGTTGATGGTCTCACTGTGATAAAGAAGATTAAATTCACACAAAGTCTCTTTTATCCATAGTGCTTGCTTTGATGTTTCTGTAAGTGCCATATACTCCGCTTCTGCAGTATAAAGGGCAACTGTGGGTTGCTTCCTGCACACCCAGCTGACGGCTGAACCTGCCAATACAAACAGATACCCTGTGTAGGAACAACGGTCGTCCTCATCTGACCCCCAGTCGGCATCACAGAAAACCTTTAAGCTGGAATCTTTAGACTTTGCAAATCCCAACTTTAGTGAACTTGTACCTTTAAGGTATCTTAAAATTCTTTTAACTGCAATCCAGTGTTGCCTCCCAGGATTGATTGCAAGCTGACTTGCCCGACTTACTGCATGTGTGATGTCAGGACGAGTCCCAATGCTTGCGTACATTAAGCTACCAACGGCATTCTGATAAGGAATCTTTTTCATTTCTTCTATCTCTTCCTGGCTGTTTGGTGACATGGCCTTTAGAATTTTTACACCTTTGTCAATGGGAGCGCTTACTGGTTTTGTGTCAGACATTCCATACTTGGAAAGTATTGCCTCAATATATGTCTGTTGATCAATTGTAACAGTTCCTTCTTTTAGATTTTGTACAATCCTCATGCCTAACAAATGATTTGCAGGGCCTAGATCCTTCAACTTGAATCTTTGCTTTAGCTGGTGTTTTAGTGATGTGGTTCTCTTGGCCTGCCAGTAGTAGATCATCTACGTAATCGATTCCGGACCTTTGGGTATATCCCTTGGCAACAAGGTGGGCTTTGTAACGAGCAATTGTCCCGTCTGCATTTTGTCACACCTCGCGGGCAGCGGCGGCCGCGCTTGCCTCTGCGGGTGTCCTGGATGGCCTGGCGCCTCTCTCCTCCGGCGGTCTCGGGGTTCCGGCGTCGGGTCAGTGGGTCTCCCCGGTGGCTTCCCGGAGCGAGGGCGCCGCCATATTGAGTGAGGTCAGGTAGGCGGAGCGGGGCTGACGTCACCTGCCCGCTCCGCCAATCAGGCAAAGGCGGGAGGTTCAAAGCCAGACGCCGGGCAGAGATCCGGCGCCTGTGTATCATCAATTCTGCCTGTCAGAAACTGTGATCTTCAGAGCTCCCTCGTTCCTGCTACCTTAGTGCCTCCACGCACCTCCGTGCCTCCAAGCACATCAGTGCCTCCAAGCGCCCAAGCACCTCCGTGCCTCCAGTACCTCCGTGCCTCCAAGCACATCAGTGCCTCCAAGCGCCCGAGCGCCTCCACGCACCTCCGTGCCTCCAAGCACATCAGTGCCTCCAAGCGCCCGAGCGCCACCACGCACCTCAGTGCCTACAAGCGCCCGAGCGCCTCCACGCACCTCCGTGCCTCCACGCACCTCAGTGCCTCCACGCACCTCCGTGCCTCCAAGCACCTCCGTGCCTCCAGTACCTCCGTGCCTCCAAGCACCTCCGTGCCTCCCGCACTTAGTATTTTCTGTGATTCACCAGCACCTGTCAAGTTCTCTCTTTCAGGAGACCTTCAGCGTCCGCACGTGCCTCCTGTCCGCCGATCTGATCCTGCATGAGGAAGACTTACATCCGGCCATCTCTGCTGCGGCCCAGTTGCGGTTCCACTTCCCGGTCATCGGAAGAAACCCCGAGTCCACAACTCCCCCAAACCAGGTCAGTGATAGTATACACAGGCCACATGGACCCGGGGGATCGGAACCCAGAGGCGAGTGCCATCCAGGATCTGGTTTCCCGTGTTCAGAGTCAAGAGGCGGCGCAAAGCCAGGTGATGCGGTATCTCCAAGAACTATCCGGCAGGCTGGATCAAATTCAGGTTTCCCTGGCTTCAGTAGTTCCGGTTCCAGCTCCGGTGCCCGCTCCGGTAGTCGCTCCCGATAATGCTCACGCTGTGTCCGGAACCAGGTCACGACTTCAGCTTCCCACTCCCTCTCGCTACAACGGCAATCCGAAGAATTGCCGTGGTTTTCTTAACCAGTGCGAGGTACAGTTTGAACTCCTCGCACACAACTTCCCCACGGATCGGTTCAAAGTAGCATACATTATTTCCTTGCTTGAGGGCTCAGCGCTGGAATGGGTGTCTCCGTTATGGGAGCGATCTGATCCTTTGGTTTCCAGCTACACCAATTTCATCTCATCTTTCCGCAGGATCTTTGATGAGCCTGGCAGAACGACCGCTGCCTCTTCAGATCTACTCCGAGTTCGACAAGGCTCCCGTTCAGTAGGTCAGTATGTGATTCATTTTCAGACAATAGCCTCCGAATTGCGCTGGAATAATGATGCCTTACGGGCCGCTTTCTGGAACGGGCTGTCCGACCGTCTTAAGGACGAACTGATTACAAGGGATTTGCCAGATTCTTTGGAACAGTTGATCTCGCTCTGTGTGAAAGTGGATCTCCGCATGCAGGAACGAGTCGGCGAACGTACTCGGTCTGATCGATGCAGATTCAGGGCTTTTCCGGTTAAACAATCGGTTACGACAGGTCCAGACGAACCCATGCAGATTAATCGGTCTCGGCTGTCTCCAGAGGAGCGGCAGCGTCGGCGTGAGAATAGACTTTGCCTCTACTGTGGAGCCGCGGATCACTTTCTCAAGTTTTGCAAGTCTCGCCCGGGAAACGGGCAGTCCTAGCCTGTTCCGGGGAAGTCAAGCTGGGTGTGGTTTCTCAATCTTCTCCAGTAGTGGACTGTTTACTCTCAGTATCTTTGTCTACTGAAATAGAAGTCAAAACTGTTATGGCTCTATTGGATTCGGGAGCTGCGGGGAATTTTATTTCTCTCTCCTGCGCCCAGAGTTTGGGCTTGAAGTTACAGTTGGTCGAGCGACCTATTACGATCACAGCTATTAACGGTGTCCAAATTTCTAACGCTTTGATTACGAGTCAGTCTGAGTCAATTCAGCTACAAGTGGGGGCTTTGCACCGAGAACAATTGGAGTTTCTGGTTATTCAGGAGATGTCTCATGATCTCGTATTGGGTCTTCCCTGGCTCAGGCTTCACAACCCTCATGTCGACTGGGGGTCGACACAAATAATTTCTTGGAGTCCCTTCTGTCAATTAAATTGTCTTACTCCTGTCGTTCCACTCCGTGCATCGGCCAAGTTGGACGTGGAGTCTATTCCAGAGGCTTATCGAGAATTTTTAGATGTCTTCTCGGAACAGGCGGCTGATAAATTACCTCCGCATAGGCCCTGGGACTGTCCTATTGAGCTTATTCCTGGAAAAATGCCGCCCCGAGGTCGCACTTATCCTTTGTCGGTTCCAGAGACACAAGCTATGTCAGAGTACATTAAGTCTAATTTGTAGACGGGGTTCATCCGTCCCTCCACTTCCCCAGCGGCAGCTGGCTTCTTCTTTGTAAAGAAAAAAGATGGAGGCCTGAGACCATGTATTGACTATCGTGGTTTAAATGAAGTCACCATTAAGAACAAGTATCCTCTGCCGCTCATCACAGAGCTTTTTGATAGAGTGCGTGGAGCTCGAGTATTTACTAAGCTTGACTTAAGGGGAGCATACAACCTGATACGTATCCGACAAGGGGATGAGTGGAAGACGGCTTTCAATACTAGAGATGGGCATTACGAGTACCTGGTAATGCCATTTGGCCTCAGCAACGCCCCCGCCGTCTTTCAGGGATTCATTAATGAAGTCTTTCGGGACATGTTGTATCTGAATGTAGTAGTCTATTTGGATGACATTCTGATATTTTTGAAGAATCTTTCTGAGCACCGACTACAAGTTAATGAAGTACTCCTTCGGTTGCGCGAGAACCATCTTTATGGCAAAATCTCCAAGTGCACCTTTGAGGTTCCTTCTATTCCATTTTTGGGCTACATTATTTCTGGAACTGAGTTGCGTATGGATCCGGAGAAACTCTCGGCCATCCGAGATTGGACTCAACCTCTTTCCTTGAAAGCAGTGCAACGATTTCTAGGATTCGCAAATTATTATCGAAAATTTATAAGAGGTTTCTCTACTATCGTGGCACCTATTACTGCTCTGACTAAGAAAGGGGCTGACCCAAGCAATTGGCCTTCTGAAGCAGTAGCAGCGTTCAAACAGCTGAAGACAGCCTTTATGTCCGCTCCCGTACTTCAGCAGCCAGATTTCCTAAAACCATTCTTTCTGGAGGTTGATGCTTCCACGGTAGGCATAGGTGCCGTACTTTCGCAGTACGCCTCAGACGGGAAGTTGCATCCATGTGGTTTCCATTCTCGCAAGTTCTCCCCTGCTGAATTAAATTACACCATTGGAGACAAAGAGCTGCTGGCAATTAAATCTGCTTTAGAAGAATGGAGATATCTTCTGGAAGGTGCTGAACACTTAATTACAATTTTTACGGATCACAAGAATTTACTGTACCTTAAGACGGCCCAATGTTTGAATCCCCGTCAGGCAAGATGGGCGCTATTCTTTGCCAGATTTTCCTTTATCATCAAGTATCGGGCTGGAACTCTTAATACCAAGGCGGATGCCCTATCCCATTCAGTGATGGCTTCGGATGAGGAGAATACAGTAGAAAAGGCATTAATCCTTAGTCCCATCTCTATTTCTGCAGCTCCCACTGGGTTGGGCCCTTCTCCTGGAAGAATGTCGGTGCCAGTTAAATTTCGACCAAGACTGTTGCAGTGGGCTCACACTTCTAAGTTTTCTGGTCATCCGGGAGTTCAGAAAATGTGGGAATTCCTGCGAAGATCGTACTGGTGGGACACTATGATAAAGGATGTTCAAGAGTATGTCAATTCGTGTCCTCAATGTGCTCAGCACAAAACTCCACGTCTGCCGCCTGCGGGCTTGTTGCATCTTTTATCCATTCCTAAAAGGCCTTGGACTCATATCTCGATGGACTTTGTTACTGAACTACCTCTCTCTCTAAGGGTCATAACACCATTTGGGTGATTATTGACCGATTCTCTAAGATGGCACATTTTATTCCGTTGACCGGATTACCATCCGCTTCCAAGCTGGCTCTGTTATTTATCCAAGAACATTTCCGCCTGCACGGGTTACCTCTAGAAATAGTCTCAGATCGAGGAATACAGTTTACAGCAAGATTCTGGAGAGCCCTCTGTTCAGCTCTACAAATTAAACTCAAGTTTTCTTCTGCTTACCATCCACAGATTAATGGGCAAACTGAACGCGTCAATCAAGATCTAGAGACTTTTCTCCGTGTTTACCTTTCCCCTTCTCAAGATAACTGGGTGGAGTTGTTGCCTTGGGCCGAGTTTGCCCACAACCATCTATATCACTCTTCAACTGGTGAGTCTCCATTCTTTATTAATTACGGATTTCATCCCCAAGTTCCGGAGTTGCCCATTTGTCCTCCAGAAGAAGTTCCTGCTGCAGCCTCTACTCTCCGACACTTTAACCAAATCTGGAGTCGAGTTCATGCCATTCTCAAGAGAGTTTCCGGTCGCTATAAATTCTTTGCGGATAGGAAGCGACGAGCAGCTCCTCAATATAAGGTTGGCGACAAGGTATGGCTCTCTACCCGCAATCTTCGTTTAAAAGTGCCTACTATGAAATTTGCCCCAAGGTTCATTGGTCCTTTCCCAGTGTTGCAAGTCTTGAACCCGGTCGTCTGCAAACTAGGATTGCCTTCCCACCTTCGAATTCCGAACTCCTTTCACGTCTCTCTACTCCGTCCCCTCATTCTGAATTGGTTCCACACAGCATCCCCTAGGTCAACTTCTATAGTGACTGAAGCTGGGACAAAATTTGAAATCAAAGCTATTCTTGATTCTCGTTATCTTCATAAAAAACTACAGTACTTGGTAGAGTGGAAAGGTTATGGTCCTGAAGAGAGAAGTTGGATCAATGCAACTGAGGTAACGGCTACCCGACTGGTGCGGATCTTCCACTCCAGACATCCAACTAAGCCCGGAAAGTGTCCAGGGGCCACTCCTGGAGGAGGGGGTACTGTCACACCTCGCGGGCAGCGGCGGCCGCGCTTGCCTCTGCGGGTGTCCTGGATGGCCTGGCGCCTCTCTCCTCCGGCGGTCTCGGGGTTCCGGCGTCGGGTCAGTGGGTCTCCCCGGCGGCTTCCCGGAGCGAGGGCGCCGCCATATTGAGTGAGGTCAGGTAGGCGGAGCGGGGCTGACGTCACCTGCCCGCTCCGCCAATCAGGCAAAGGCGGGAGGTTCAAAGCCAGACGCCGGGCAGAGATCCGGCGCCTGTGTATCATCAATTCTGCCTGTCAGAAACTGTGATCTTCAGAGCTCCCTCGTTCCTGCTACCTCAGTGCCTCCACGCACCTCCGTGCCTCCAAGCACATCAGTGCCTCCAAGCGCCCAAGCACCTCCATGCCTCCAGTACCTCCGTGCCTCCAAGCACATCAGTGCCTCCAAGCGCCCGAGCGCCTCCACGCACTTCCGTGCCTCCAAGCACATCAGTGCCTCCAAGCGCCCGAGCGCCACCACGCACCTCAGTGCCTACAAGCGCCCGAGCGCCTCCACGCACCTCCGTGCCTCCACGCACCTCAGTGCCTTCACGCACCTCCGTGCCTCCAGCACCTCCGTGCCTCCAAGCACCTCCGTACCTCCAAGCACCTCCGTGCCTCCAAGCACCTCCTTGCCTCCAGCACCTCCGTGCCTCCAAGCACCTCCGTGCCTCCAGTACCTCCATGCCTCCAAGCACCTCCGTGCCTCCCGCACTTAGTATTTTCTGTGATTCACCAGCACCTGTCAAGTTCTCTCTTTCAGGAGACCTTCAGCATCCGCACGTGCCTCCTGTCCGCCGATCTGATCCTGCATGAGGAAGACTTACATCCGGCCATCTCTGCTGCGGCCCAGTTGCGGTTCCACTTCCCGGTCATCGGAAGAAACCCCGAGTCCACAACCCCCCCAAACCAGGTCAGTGATACATTTAATTTCTTGCAAAAGACCCACTTGTTCTTGATCGTTTTACGGTTGCTTGGCCTATCAACTACTGTCCATGTACTGTTTTCATCCAGTGCTGACAGCTCTGTTTTGATTGCTGACTTCCACTCTTTTCAATCACTGCTTGACTTCGCTTCCTGTATGTTTTGGGGTTCACAGTAAGCGATGCTTGCATATTCCTCGCGGTATTTCTTGGCTGGAACACCTTTGTTGTTCCTCATGGAACTCCTGTTTCCTGATTGGTTGTCTACATTGACATTCTCATTTTCAGACACGCTTTCTGCTGCCTGTAAATCCAATGATACGTGTTGTTTTTCTTCTTGCTCCACTGCCCCAGTTAGTGACGCTATTTCATGGAACACCACATCTCTGGATTTAAGAAGACGTTTGTTTGTAATATCCCAAAGTCTGTTTCCTTTGCTTTCTTCACAGTATCCAAGCATAATGCATTCTATGGATTTTGGATCTAACTTTCTCCTTTTTTCCTTAGGTATATGTGCAAAAGCTTTGCTCCTGAAGACACGAAGATGACTGACGCTTGGCTTTTTATTGGACAACGCCTCCAGTGGCGTTTTACCTTTTTACAGTAGGTGCACGATTTTTTTAGGTATACTGCAGTAGATACTGCTTCTGCCCAAAATCTTTTTTTCCAGGCCCGCGTCACTTAACATACTCCATGCTATCTCAACAATTGTGCGGTTTGCCCGTTCACTCACGCCATTTTGTTCCAGTGTGTAGGCAATTGTTAGTTGATGCTTTATGACATATTTTTTAAGGAATGCGGCTAACAGAGTGGTTCCCAAACGCGGTCCTCAAGGGACCCCAACAGTCCAGGATTTAGGTATATCCATGGCTCAGCACATATGGTTAAATCAAATTGACTGAGGTGCTAATTAAGTCACCTGTGGCCAAGCATGGATATATTTAAAACCTGGACCATTGGGGTGCCTTGAGGACGACGTTTGGGAACCTCTGGGCTAACACCTTGTTGTCATACTCTCCACCATTGTCGGATCTCAAGACCTCTAATTTCAGACCCATCTGAGTCTCCACCAGGTTTTTGTATTCCACAATTTTGCTGACTACTTCACTCTTTTCTTTAATAAAATATACATATGTCATTCTTGTGGCGTCATCAATGAGAGTCATGAAATATCTGTAGCCACTTATTGATTCCACTTCCATTGGACCACATACGTCTGTGTGCATTAGAGCTAGTGGTGTCTCTGCTCTACTAACTGACTTTGGAAATGGGTTTTGAGTTTGCTTTCCTTTTATACAGCTCTCACACATAGGTCTTTCATCGTTACTCACGGTGATCCTTGTTATCATTCCATCTAGCAGTTTCTGGACGTTGTCATATCCTAGATGACCCAAACATTTGTGCCACAGCTCCATTGATTGGTTTGCATCAGTAGCCATCATTGCAGAACACTCCTCAGTGTCCAGGACATATAGTTGGTTGCACCGGGTTTCTGAAGCAATTACAGTCCCTCTCTTATTTTGCACCATACACTTGCCCTTTGCAAACTGGACTCTTTAACCCATTTTCTCTAGGACGCTGATAGCAATGAGATTACTTCCCAAATCTGTCACGAATAATACATCTTGGATATCTGTAACAATTGTTTCTCCTAACATTCTTAAACGCACTGTGATTGTCCCAACTTTTGATGTAGTAAGGATTTTATTTCCAACCCCTTATACTGTAGTGGGTTCACACAGCGTTAAAGAACTGAACCAATGCTGATTGCAACTGAATAGCTTAGTGGCCCCCGAGTCCATGTACCAGCAATCCTTCCTGTGACTGTCTGCTACATTCAGTGCTAACTCGTTTGATTTGTCACGATGTTTCTCCACACCACTGGAATTTCTCATCCTACAATCTGAATCCTACAATCCCCAATTTGTGACACACAAAACACTTGAACTTGAGCTTTTTTGACTTTGTCCCTTTTGTGAGTAAGGCAGAACCCTCAGCTATGGTCTCGACAGGAATACGTTCTTGGAACTGTAGTAGCTTGGCCCTTATAATTTCTGTTGTCAGCTTGGTATCATTAGACGCCAAAGAAATCACCAAAAAAATCAAATTCTGGTGTCAGATTTTGTAACATCGCCATTGCCACTTCCTCCTCGTCCACCTGTGCCCCCACAGATGCCAACTGCTGAGCTATTGACAATATCGTATCAATGTAATCATTCATGTCCTTGCAGGCACTCAATTTTGTCCCACATAGCATGCATCTCAAACTTATCCTTCTCATCAGACCTCTGTCCTCATACGCCTTTTGTAGGGCTGTCCACAGAGGCGGATTGGCCATAGGGTTTACATGGAAGATTCCCGGTGGGCCGACACACCCGTGGGGCCTGTTTTGTTTGAGCACATGTGGTCCTTTTTATAGACATAATGAATAAGATGCAAAATAATTTGCATATATGAAAATTACTTTGCCACTTAGCCTGTGATTGCAGATGATCTAGTGTATGCTCTGTCTGCCTGCTTGGGTGACATATAAGATTGAGTGAATAGTGATTGGGATACGGTTGGTGTAATAAGCAAGAAAATATATCTTTCTAAAGAATTATATAGTTTCCTAAATTCTAAAGGTGTATCATATAATGTGCTCATAACATTTAATTTTATTTCTTTTTAAACTTCCCCCTTGATGCTAGACATGCCCACTATCTGGAAAGTCTTGGGGGGAGGGTGCTGCTGCCATGGCTAGACCTTACACCTCTGGTGCTGCCCATGTGGGGCCACTAGTAGAAATTTTTCCAGGGCCGCTTTTTGTTCCCAATCCGCTCCTGGCTGTCCACATGTCCTTAGCTGACACTTTCCCACTGATTATAGAATAAACATGCTGCTCCACAGCTAAGCCTATCATGCCTATGCCTCTGTCTACATCATCTGGGTTAGGACCTGCTCCTGGGTCTATTGTGACCTTCCACAATTTTTCCAGCTTAAGCTGCATCTCCATGGCAAACTTCCATGTACTGTAGTTCTCTGAACCTTCCAATTTTGCAAAGTTAATGCTGTGCCCTGTGCTATGCATCTTCTCAGCGTTTTAATAAAATGTATCTTTAAATTAATCTGTTGTACTTTTGTTCTGTGTACCTCTGTTCTAGGCTGTCACTCAAACATGCGGGGCTGGGCCCATAACCTGTTGGCAGAGTGTTGCGTTGTGTTTGATAGAGATGTTAATCCACACAAATGATATAGTTAACGAGAATGCTGGTTTATTAACATACAAAGACAATGCTTGTTAATGCGAAAGATGTTCTGCAGCAGCAGTAACTCACTCATATATATGACAGGCTGATACAGAGAAAGCACGGTACTTATCGCTATACGTCATGCGGCTGTGGTAAGGTAGTGACTCTGACAGTATGGGATGGAAGGCCGCACGTCCGTGCAGACTGACTCCTGTTGGATGGAACACAGACCGCCCACTGCTCTCCATCCCACTCAGGCAGTGCGACACATGCTACAGGAGGAACCGTCTCTCTCTCTCTCCACTGCAGGAGGAACTGTCTCTCCCTCTCCACTGCAGGAGGAACTGTGTCATTAGTCTCCGCCTCCCTGATGCTCCAGCACTAGAGGGTAAACACTAGAGGATGCGCACCCAGTGTAATGTATACACAAGAGACAAGGTACTGAGTGCACTATACTACAACATAAAAAGGTTGGTCTTAGCACTGCGTTCCGCACTCCGAGGCGGATTAATTACTTAGATGGCAGATAGTTATGTGATTGCCTCTGGCAGACTGTTATGTTACTATGTACTGTACAGGTGTCATTGTGCGCTATTTAGCAGACAATCTGCCCTATTAATGATCTGATCTCTATTGTCTCTTGTTTTAGTTCAGTAAAACCAAGTTGCTGGGTTTTTTGTTGTTTTTTTCATCAGTGCAAAAAATGTTTGTGAATCTGTAGGACCGAAGCTCTTCCAGGCATTCTGATTAAGGTATGGCTATATTTACCATTTGCTATGGAGGGCTTTTCTTGCTCCGGCACTTTTGCGCTTAGCAATGATCTATATGTTTTGCTCTTTGTTACGAATTAATGTAGATAATTTCCAGTTCTCTTACCCTATTCTGCTTCTCATTTTATAATCAGTTTGGGTATTCCTTCTCTCTGTTGATCTGTTTGACTTTGGGTCTTACTCACTCTTTATCCCATTTCGTTTTTTGTTTTTTTTTTTATTATGTTTTTTTTATATTATTATTATTATTATTATTATTTGTTTTGCTTTGATTTCTCCATTCTGGAATGCTTTCACCCTCTTTTGCCTCACATTCTTCATACGTGTTGTGTTCTCTTTATTTTATTCCCAGGTTCATCAACATCATGTCAGCACGTTCCATTTACTTCTTCTTTCTCCTTGTGTTCATCATTTTCTTTTTCTACCTGTTCCCCAACATCAGCCACCCCTCCTACACCTCTTCATCCAGTCAGACAAAGAATACTCCTGTCCACCTCCTCATCCTATCCTCATGGCGTTCTGGTTCTTCTTTTGTTGGACAGATCTTCAATCACCACCATAACGTCTTTTATCTCTTTGAACCTGGACATTCAGTATGGATGAGGTTCAAGAAAGAGAGTGCTGCACTACTTCACTACCTACTTAGAGACCTCTTCCGCTCTCTCTTTACCTGCAATGTTTCACCTCTCCAACAATACCTTCCTAAGGGCGGTCAACACATCTCAGACATGGGGTTCTTCACAGAGAGCCGCGCTCTATGCTTTCCTCCAGCTTGCTCAGCTTATATCCCATCTGAAGGTTTCAAGCGTCAGACATGTTTCCACCGCTGTAGATATGCCACCTTGGATAAAATGGAAAAGGCATGTGGTGATGAAAACAGTAAGAGTCCTAGATCTTTCTGTTCTCCTCCTGCTTTTCCAAGACCCTGCACTTGATCTTCGGATCCTTCACCTTGTGAGAGACCCTCGGGCTGTAGCATCCTCAAGAAAATACTTTAGCCTGAGAACGGATAACCAAATAGTGCTTAAGGGAATCAACAAAAACAACAAGACTACAACTGATCAGGTCATGATGAAAATCTGCAATGCTCAGGTTTCCATAAACCAAGTGGCAAAAGCAGTAGGACATTTATTGCCCAGGCGATATATTCTTATCCGATATGAGGATCTGGTGAAAGAACCTATTTTCAATGTCAAACAAATGTACGAATTTGCTGGCCTTAAATTAAATGACAAACTGGAGGGATGGATTTACAATATCACTCACGATAAAGCTAAACCAAAAGGTAGGTTTCTGCCATTTTCCAAGCAGTCCACAAAAGTAGCCCAAAAGTGGAGAACTATAATGGACTTCCAGAAGGTAAAGGAGATTGAGCAGAACTGCAAAGCAGCCATGGATTTGTTTGGTTACCTTCCGGTGTACTCAATAAACGATCTGAAGAACATGAGTTTAGACCTCATAACATAAATTATAGTAGAAGGACAATGGGACCATGTAAGAAAGCAGTACTACTACATTGTAGAGTGTACAATGGAAGATGCACTGACAAAGTGGTAGAACATTGTAAAGGTTAAATCAGGGAGAGTTAAGAACTTCAGGGGTGTATTCCAGAAGTAGAAGTTATCATAGAGAGGGAACTTTCAGGGGTCACAATTTAAGCCTCATAGCACAGATTGCTAAAACGTACATCGAAAGAATATAATACACACACAAGCAGGGTATATATCAATCCCGCAATGGTATAGTTCACAAACAAGAGAATTCTCATATAACTGTTCAAGCAGAGTCCCAATGTGTTGAGGGGGTTCACGTGGCTCTCCAGGGGTATACTTTCTAAAGTGCAGGGTTATAGAAGTGAGGATTTTGCCCATAGCAACCAATCAGATTCTATTTATCAATTATCTAGCACAGTGGTTCTCAAAGACGAACTTCAGGAGCCCTAACACTTGTGATTCTGTAAGGAGTCCTGGAAAACATGAACTGTTTGGGGTCCTGAGGATTGAGTTTGAGAACGTGTGATCTAGCACCTTCTAGAAGATAACAGCTAGACTCTGATTGGTTGCTATGGGCAACAACTCCACTTCTAGAAACCTGCACTTTAGTAAATATACCCCCAGGCCTGGTAAGCTTTATGTTGTTACCTTCCATGGTGCTATCACAGAGTGAGTGTCTGCAGGAATTTATTCAGTTTATGAAACAGGTTGTCGGGTGATGTCCTCTAGTTTTTGGCCTTGTATTTACTGCATGTGGTCCCCTGGTGTCATAATGTAATTTGCTGCTTCTTATGGGTGTGTGTGTGGAGGGCAACAAGGTTTATCATACCCAACTAGTTGACAGTTAGGAGCTGATTGGCTGGAGCGCCATTTACCATATGCAGCGAGTTTTAAAACTCGTTGCACATGATAAAACTCGTTGATAAATCAGCCCCACAATCTTTCCCATTGCTGATTGCTTTGCAATGTATAAACATACAATTTGAATGATAAACCTCTGTCCTACACCTGTGTCTGTATGTCAGACGCACGTCCCACCATTGATATATTTTAGGGAAAACTAGAGAAACGGGAAAGTTTTTTGTGTCTTCCATGTGGGTAAATTCTACACAGATTTCCTTCCATTCACACTTGGTAAACTTTTCCAATCTCACAAAATAAATAATATGTTCTAGAAATGATTGAAGGACAAATGTCAGGAAATCATATTAATTAGCAGTATTTAAATTTCTTCCTAATTACGTCTGGTGCAAGTGGATTATTTATTATGTAGTCCCGACAGATGGGATGTGATAATCAGGTGCAATGATGACATGGAGAGGCCGCTAATACAGAGAAGATTTGCCACAGGGAAATAATAAAGGTGATCTAGAAAAGTTCTGAGACATAAATCACATATTATAAGTATCCTTGATTTGTTCCACTTCAAATAACTTACTGTATACTTTAGAATATATATATATATATATATGTATATATACTTGCAGTGCTACCCGTCATTGCTGAGTGATTATTAATTTTATTTAATTATCTATTTTTTCTTTCCCATTCTTTTAGTTCACTCATCTGTCTTATTATCTTCTGGTTATTTATCTGAGTAATATTTATTTTAGCAATGAAATACGGCTGAAAAATAAAAACAGATATTGTAATAAATAAGAATTTACTTACCGATAATTCTATTTCTCGGAGTCCGTAGTGGATGCTGGGGTTCCTGAAAGGACCATGGGGAATAGCGGCTCCGCAGGAGACAGGGCACAAAAAAGTAAAGCTTTACTAGGTCAGGTGGTGTGCACTGGCTCCTCCCCCCATGACCCTCCTCCAGACTCCAGTTAGGTACCGTGCCCGGACGAGCATACACAATAAGGGAGGCATTTTGAATCCCGGGTAAGACTCATACCAGCCACACCAATCACACCGTACAACTTGTGATCTAAACCCAGTTAACAGTATGACAACAGAAAGGGCCTCTTAAAGATGGCTCCTTAACAATAACCCGAATTAGTTAACAATAACTATGTACAAGTATTGCAGATAATCCGCACTTGGGATGGGCGCCCAGCATCCACTACGGACTCCGAGAAATAGAATTATCGGTAAGTAAATTCTTATTTTCTCTATCGTCCTAAGTGGATGCTGGGGTTCCTGAAAGGACCATGGGGATTATACCAAAGCTCCCAAACGGGCGGGAGAGTGCGGATGACTCTGCAGCACCGAATGAGAGAACTCCAGGTCCTCCTTTGCCAGGGTATCAAATTTGTAAAATTTTACAAACGTGTTCTCCCCCGACCACGTAGCTGCTCGGCAGAGTTGTAATGCCGAGACCCCTCGGGCAGCCGCCCAAGATGAGCCCACCTTCCTTGTGGAGTGGGCTTTTACAGTTTTAGGCTGTGGCAGGCCTGCCACAGAATGTGCAAGTTGAATTGTGTTACAAATCCAACGAGCAATCGACTGCTTAGAAGCAGGTGCGCCCAACTTGTTGGGTGCATACAATATAAACAGCGAGTCAGATTTTCTGACTCCAGCCGTCCTTGCAATGTATATTTTTAAGGCTCTGACAACGTCCAACAACTTGGAGTCCTCCAAGTCGCTAGTGGCCGCAGGCACCACAATAGGTTGGTTCAGATGAAATGCTGATACCACTTTAGGGAGAAAATGCGGACGAGTCCGCAGTTCTGCCCTATCCGAATGGAAGATTAGATAAGGACTTTTATAAGATAAAGCCGCCAATTCAGATACTCTCCTGGCAGAGGCCAGGGCTAGTAACATAGTCACTTTCAATGTGAGATATTTCAAATCCACCTTTTTCAATGGTTCAAACCAATGGGATTTGAGGAAATCTAAAACTACATTTAGATCCCACGGTGCCACCGGAGGCACCACAGGAGGCTGTATATGCAGTACTCCCTTGACAAAAGTCTGGACCTCAGGGACAGAGGCCAATTCTTTTTGGAAGAATATTGACAGGGCCGAAATTTGAACCTTAATGGATCCCAATTTGAGACCCATAGATAATCCTGATTGCAGGAAATGTAGGAAACGACCCAGTTGGAATTCCTCCGTCGGAACCCTCCGATCCTCGCACCACGCTACATATTTTCGCCAAATGCGGTGATAATGTTTCACGGTGACTTCCTTCCGTGCCTTAATCAAGGTAGGAATGACTTCTTCTGGAATGCCTTTCCCTTTTAGGATCTGGCGTTCAACCGCCATGCCGTCAAACGCAGCCGCGGTAAGTCTTGAAAAAGACAGGGACCCTGCTGTAGCAGGTCCCTTCTCAGAGGTAGAGGCCACGGTTCGTCCGTGAGCATCTCTTGAAGTTCCGGATACCAAGTCCTTCTCGGCCAATCCGGAACCACTAGTATTGTTCTTACTCTTCTTTGCCGTATGATCTTCAATACCTTTGGTATGAGCGGCAGAGGAGGAAACACATACACTGACTGGTACACCCAAGGAGTTACCAGTGCGTCCACAGCTATTGCCTGTGGATCTCTTGACCTGGCGCAATATTTGTCCAGTTTCTTGTTGAGGCGAGACGCCATCATGTCTACAATTGGTCTTTCCCAACGGTCTATTAACATGTTAAAGACTTCTGGATGTAGACCCCACTCTCCCGGATGAAGATCGTGTCTGCTGAGGAAGTCTGCTTCCCAGTTGTCCACGCCCGGGATGAACACTGCTGACAGTGCTATCACGTGATTCTCCGCCCAGCGAAGAATCTTGGCAGCTTCTGCCATTGCACTCCTGCTTCTTGTGCCGCCCTGCCTGTTTACATGGGCGACCGCCGTGATGTTGTCCGACTGAATCAACACCGGCTTTCCTTGCAGGAGAAGTTCCGCCTGGCTTAGAGCATTGTAGATTGCTCTTAGTTCCAGAATGTTTATGTGAAGAGACTTTTCCAGACTCGTCCATACTCCCTGGAAGTTTCTTCCTTGTGTGACTGCTCCCCAGCCTCTCAGGCTGGCGTCCGTGGTCACCAGGATCCAATCCTGAATGCCGAATCTGCGGCCTTCTAATAGGTGAGCCTTCTGCAACCACCACAGAAGTGACACCCTTGTCTTTGGTGACAGGGTTATTCGCAGGTGCATCTGCAGATGCGACCCTGACCATTTGTCCAACAGATCCCTTTGGAATATTCTTGCATGGAATCTGCCGAATGGAATTGCTTCGTAAGAAGCCACCATTTTTCCCAGGACTCTTGTGCATTGATGTACTGACACTTTTCCTGGTTTTAGGAGGTTCCTGACCAGATCGGATAACTCCTTGGCTTTTTCCTCTGGAAGGAAAACCTTTTTCTGAACCGTGTCCAGAATCATTCCTAGGAACAGCAGACGAGTTGTCGGGATTAAATGGGATTTTGGAATATTCAGAATCCACCCGTGTTGTCTTAGCACCTCTTGAGATAGTGCTAAAGCTGTCTCCAGCTGTTCTCTGGACCTTGCCCTTATTAGGAGATCGTCCAAGTATGGGATAACTAATACGCCTTTTCTTCGAAGAAGAATCATCATCTCGGCCATTACCTTGGTAAAGACCCGAGGCGCCGTGGACAATCCGAACGGCAGCGTCTGAAACTGATAGTGACAGTTTTGAACAATGAACCTGAGGTACCCCTGGTGTGCGGGGTAAATCGGAACGTGTAGATACGCATCCTTGATGTCCAAGGATACCATAAAGTCCCCTTCTTCCAGGTTCGCTATCACTGCTCTGAGTGACTCCATCTTGAACTTGAACTTTTTTATGTAGAGGTTCAAGGACTTCAGATTTAGAATAGGCCTTACCGAGCCATCCGGCTTCGGTACCACAAATAGAGTGGAATAATACCCCTTTCCTTGTTGTAATAGGGGTACTTTGACTATCACCTGCTGAGCGTACAGCTTGTGAATGGCTTCCAACACCCTCTCCCTTTCGGAAGAGACGGTTGGTAAGGCAGACTTCAGGAAACGATGAGGAGGATCCGTCTCTAATTCCAACCTGTACCCCTGAGATATTATCTGCAGGATCCAGGGGTCTACCTGCGAGTGAGCCCACTGCGCGCTGTAATTTTTGAGACGGCCCCCCACTGTCCCCGAGTCCGCTTGAGAGGCCCCAGCGTCATGCTGAGGTTTTTGCAGGAGCCGGGGAGGGCTTCTGTTCCTGGGAAGGAGCTGCCTGTTGGTGTCTCCTCCCTCTTCCTCTGCCTCGTGGCAGGTACGACAAGCCCTTTGCTCTCTTATTTTTGTAGGAGCGAAAAGGCTGCGGTTGAAAGGTCGGTGCCTTTCTCTGTTGGGGAGTGACTTGAGGTAAAAAAGTGGATTTCCCGGCAGTAGCCGTGGCCACCAAGTCTGATAGACCAACTCCAAATAACTCCTCCCCTTTATACGGCAAAACCTCCATGTGATGTTTTGAATCCGCATCGCCTGTCCACTGTCGTGTCCATAAGGCTCTTCTGGCTGAAATGGACATAGCACTCACCCGAGATGCCAGTGTGCAAATATCCCTCTGTGCATCACGCATATAGATAAATGCATCCTTTATTTGTTCTAACGACAGTAAAACATTGTCCCTATCTAGGGTATCAATATTTTCAATCAGGGATTCTGACCAAACTACTCCAGCACTGCACATCCAGGCAGTTGCTATAGCTGGTCGTAGTATAACACCTGCATGTGTGTATATATTCTTTTGAATAACTTCCATCTTTCTATCTGATGGATCCTTAAGTGCGGCCGTCTCAGGAGAGGGTAACGCCACTTGTTTGGATAAGCGTGTGAGCGCCTTGTCCACCTTAGGGGGTGTTTCCCAGCGCGCCCTAACCTCTGGCGGGAAAGGGTATAATGCCAATAACTTTTTTGAAATTATCAACTTTTTATCAGGAGCAACCCACGCTTCATCACACACGTCATTTAATTCTTCTGATTCAGGAAAAACTGTTTGTAGTTTTTTCACACCATACATAATACCCTGTTTTACGGTATCTGTAGTATCAGCTAAATGTAACGTCTCCTTCATTGCCAAAATCATATAACGTGTGGCCCTACTGGAAAATACGTTTGAATTTCTACCGTCGTCACTGGAATCAGTGCCCGTGTCTGGGTCTGTGTCGACCGACTGAGGCAAAGGGCGTTTTACAGCCCCTGACGGTGTTTGAGGCGCCTGGACAGGCATTAATTGATTGTCCGGCCGCCTCATGTCCTCAACTGACTGTTTAAGGGAAGATAAACCATCACGTAATTCCACAAATAAAGGCATCCATTCTGGTGTCGACCCCCTGGGGGGTGACATCTGCATATTTGGCAATTGCTCCGCCTCCACACCAATATCGTCCTCATACATGTCGACACCACGTACCGACACACACCGCAAACTCACAGGGAATGCTCTAATGAAGACAGGACCCACTAGCCCTTTTGGGGAGACAGAGGGAGAGTCTGCCAGCACACACCACAAAGCGCTATATATACAAGGGATATCCTTATATTAAGTGCTCCCTTATAGCTGCTTTAATATATATATATATATAGCCATTAATGTGCCCCCCCTCTCTGTTTTACCCTGTTTCTGTAGTGCAGTGCAGGGGAGAGACCTGGGAGCCGTTCTGACCAGCGGAGCTGTGACAGAAAATGGCGCCGTGTGCTGAGGAGATAGGCCCCGCCCCTTTTTCGGCGGGTTCTTCTCCCGCTATTTTTCCAGTCAGGCAGGGGTTAAATATCTCCATATAGCCCCTATGGGCTATATGTGAGGTATTTTTAGCCTTGTATAAGGTTTATATTTGCCTCTCAGAGCGCCCCCCCCCAGCGCTCTGCACCCTCAGTGACTGCCCAGTGAAGTGTGCTGAGAGGAAAATGGCGCACAGCTGCAGTGCTGTGCGCTACCTTATGAAGACTGAGGAGTCTTCAGCCGCCGGTTTCCGGACCTCTTCACGCTTCAGCATCTGCAAGGGGGTCGGCGGCGCGGCTCCGGGACCGGACTCCACGGCTGGGCCTGTGTTCGATCCCTCTGGAGCTAATGGTGTCCAGTAGCCAAGCAGCAAATCCACTCTGCATGCAGGTGAGTTTACTACTTTCCCCCTAAGTCCCACGTTGCAGTGATCCTGTTGCCAGCAGGACTCACTGTAAAGAAAAAAACCTAAACTAAACTTTCTCTAAGCAGCTCTTTAGGAGAGCCACCTAGATTGCACCCTTCTCGTTCGGGCACAAAATCTAACTGGAGTCTGGAGGAGGGTCATGGGGGGAGGAGCCAGTGCACACCACCTGACCTAGTAAAGCTTTACTTTTTTGTGCCCTGTCTCCTGCGGAGCCGCTATTCCCCATGGTCCTTTCAGGAACCCCAGCATCCACTTAGGACGATAGAGAAAAAGTGTGAAGGTGTCGTAATATGAAAACTCTTAAAGACCACGAGGACACGTCTGACATATAGGAGCCCACTCGCTCAGTGCCCATGGACCGGCAGCGCTATAGACATGGGGGGGGAATTCAAATGTTTGAAAAGTCAGTTGGGTGTCTATCTAATAGACAGGAAAAAACAGACACCCAACCGACTTTTCAGACATTGGAATTCCCCCCATAGACTTGAGTTTGTCTCACTTGCACACGTGTTTCATCTTTATCGGGTGTGTGGTGGTAGTACTGCAGTAACAATGGACGCATGCACAGGCGGATTAAGGGGGGAACCAAGAAACGTGCTCCCACTGTCAGCAGTACTGCAGTCAGGGACATGCAAGCGATGGGCAAAAAGTATTCCCTCAGTGCCCTGCACCCCACGACACTGGCTGGCGCCCCCTAACCTAGTATTGGCACGCGCCTTTACACACTGTGTTGCCGCACTTGAATAAAAGAAAACTTTCATAAATGACAGGGGGTGCTCTATTATTATGTCCCAATTACCCATGTGTGGCCCTGCCCCCCCGCCCCCCTTCCCGCATTACCTGCTCTGTGGCATGCTGACAGAGTCGATTCAATGCATTGATTATTTTGTTTGCTAATTAGCTATTTAACAGGATAGCAAGATGATTCATGGCCTATGTTTCTCGGAGGCTCACAAGGAACATTTCAGTGAAAAAGCTGATCAAAATCGGTTCATTAGTTGTCGAGTTTATCACTAATATACAAATGAACAATTATATATATATATATATATATTTACACACATACAAACAGAAAACCCAGCACTCACCGAAGTAAGCTCACTTATCCTCGACACTTCAATAAATAAATGATGGGGGTTTAGTTAGTGGATTGGCCAATGCACGGAAGCCTGCAAACCGCTCACCAAGGTACCCCATCTTCAAGCAGGTCCTACACTATCACAGAGTCTTAAAACCTGACTACTTCACTGCTGTTACACACATCATCTGCCTGCTAGATATAATGTGTACCTGCCACAGACTTTATGGCTTTTAAAGGTACACTAGTCACCTTACATTGGCTTAGATAGATTGCTAAGGAACAGCTGAGACAGGTTCAGGATAATAGCGTCCACACAAGGGTGCATGAGAAAGCTAGTGGCCACGGTTAATAAGAGTTAACCATAGATTAACCCCGTCATATACACAAATAGAAAACCACAGCACTCACCACCCCAGAAGCGGGGTACAGCTATGCACTTACCACTCACAGGGTGGGGTGCACGTAACACAGCACTCGTCACCCCAGAAGCGGGGTACACAGCTGCACTTACCACTCACAGGGTGGGGTGCATGTAGCCCATGACCACGTCACTGTAATACATACAAACAGAAATCCCAGCACTCACCAAAGTAAGCTCACTTATCCTCAACACTTCACTAAATAAATGATGGGGGTTTAGTTAGTGGATTGACCATATATAAGAAATGTGTAAACCGCACTACACTGAAATAAATATTTCCAAGGTGCCAGGTCAGCCAATGTAAATATCAATAATTCCACTGCATGAGGCTCCAGCAGGGGCTATGATGCAGACAAGACCAGCACTCTAATTAAGTCCATGACATATGTACAACATAAGTGCAAAAGCAGCATAATAGGACATAGTACATATTGTTTGAGGCAAATCAAGTAATCTCACATCTCCAATGTCATCATGTTGCGTGTGTGCAATGTGCTGACCATAGGTGTGTGCAGGGGGGGTGCCTGGTGCGCACAGGCACCCCCTAATGTCCAGCACCCCGATCTCGCATGCCTGATGCAGCGATCGCCGAGCAGGCTGATTACTGTCCCCTCTGTGCTGCACCCTGTCAGGATTGCATTACTGACCGGACGCCTGGGTTAATCAAGGGTGCTACTACCACCGGCTTTCAAATTCCCAGCTCCACCACCATGTACAAAAACAGTGTGATGTGACGTGATTACGTCATGCTGCTCGCACGCCCACCCGTCACACCCGCCACACGCCCACCTCTCTCCTTCTATGCTATGCCAACGCCAGCCACTGATGAGGAGCAGCATTCAGCCAGCGTTCCTCTTAGGAAGACAAATTCAATACTGGCAGGCGGTCGGCAGCAGCATTGACACATCACTCGGTTTTCCAGCAGCAGCAGTACTAGTCTGCGACTGTCAGTGTCAGTGAGTGAATGACTTGTAAGTAAGCTGCTGCAGCTTGCAGAGGAAGGAGAGGGGGAGCCAGACCAGGCTGGGGAGGAGCACTGTAATTGCAGTGAGTGTCATCAGGGGTGTTTGTTTGGTGCACACCACAACATCTGACAATGTATCTGCTTTATTAGGATTGGTACAAAGGTGGATATTTTATATGTGTTGACCATCAATAGATGGTGCTAGACATGCCTAAAAGGCGGTGCTAGACACACCCCTCCGATGGTGCACCCCCTAATAAAATGTGCTGCGCACGCCAGTGGTGCTGACACGGCGGTCCCATCACCTTGGCAACCTGAACGGATGTTTGGATGTGCAGCCTGAGTTTCCGATTCGTCACTTCCGGTGATGTCAGCGCATGGTGCTATGGCGTCCCAGAAGTTCGTGCAGCGTGCAGCCTAGACTGGACGAATAGGAGTGTTTTAGTAACAGGTGAGCACAGTTGTATTTGATTGTTTACGCATTTAAAAGGCATTGTGGGTGATTGGTAGATTCAATACTCCCCGGACGACGGCAGGAGCCGAAACGGCCATTGGGAGCTGGTTCTGGTTTGGAGCAATATCCCCAGTGATACCCATTCATTGGATATGTGAAATTACTTGATATGCCTCAAACAATGGGGGTCATTCCGACCCGTTCGCACACTGCTGATTGTCGCAGTGGTGTGAACGAGTCAGGTCTGCACCTGTGTGGCAGCCGCAATGCGCACACGCGTCATTGCCCAGCGACGGCCGTCGCCGGGCAACGACCAGAAGAACGAAGAAAGCGATTGCTAGCGCGATCGCAAGATGATTGACAGCAGGAAGGCGTTCCGGGGTGGCAACTCACCGTTTTCTGGGAGTAGTGAGTCCAACGCAGGCGTGTCCAGGCGTTTGGACGGCGGATGTCTGACGTCAATTCCGGGACCTGCATCGCTGGATCGATCACACAGGTATACATATACAAACAGAAAACCCAGCACTCACCATAACAAGCTCACTTATCCTCAAAACATAAATAAATAAATATATACACAGTACTGTGGAAAAGTTTTAGGCAGGTGTGGAAAAAATGCTGGAGCATTTTAAATGCAGGCCAAGAACTATGGCCCTCATTCCGAGTTGTTCGCTCGCAAGCTGCTTTTAGCAACTTTGCACACGCTAAGCCGCCGCCTACTGGGAGTGAATCTTAGCTTATCAAAATTGCGAACGAAAGATTAGCAGAATTGCGAATAGACACTTCTTAGCAGTTTCTGAGTAGCTCCACACTTACTCGGCAACTGCGATCAGTTCAGTCAGTTTCGTTCCTGGTGTGACGTCACAAACACTCCCAGCGTTCGGCCAGACACTCCTCCGTTTCTCCAGCCACTCCCGCGTTTTTCCCAGAAATGGCAGCGTTTTTTCGCACACACCCATAAAACGGCCAGTTTCCGCCCAGAAACACCCACTTCCTGTCAATCACATTACGATCACCAGAACGAAGAAAAAACCTCGTAATGCCGTGAGTAAAATACCTAACTGCATAGCAAATTTACTTGGCGCAGTCGCACTGCGGACATTGCGCATGCACATTAGCGACTAATCGCTCCGTTGCGAGAAAAATATAACGAACGAACAACTCGGAATGACCCCCTATAGTACTTTCCTGCTTATTACATTTTGGTCGTGAAAAGAAAATAGCTCATTAGCTCAATACTTTTTTAGCGACCAAGAAAACAGCAACCATAGTAACTGCCATTATTACAGGGAACGTGTTTAAATCACGGAATGCCATTGATAGACATATATTAAGTTAATATCAAGTTAATATTGAAGTTAGAAGGTGCCACTAAGAATCCATGTTCACATACTATACCGTCCTAGATGTTTATATTTTTTATGTCAACATTTTAACTGTCGACGATATGAAAATCAAGACAATCAAAATGTTGACACTGAAAACATACTGTGAGCATGTCTATATTTTTATGTCAGTACTTGATTGTCTACATTTACAAGACTGGGTCAAAATGTCGACAGTCATAACAAAATAACAGCCGCTGCTGAAAGATGGTGAAACAGGTGCCTGTGAGAGCTGCCAGGCTGGGAGTAGCAGAATAGTTGAGTTTAAGAAAAAAAAAAACACGCGCATGGGGACCCCTCCCAGTGGCAAACGCAGGATTTCTAAAGGGGAGGGGGTCTCCAAACGCAATCCATAATCTCCCACTCAGCGGAACATTGGAGCAAGTGCGAGAGTCTGGGCGAGTGGTAGAAGCACCCAGTAACGACCCTGGACATTAATGTAAATAATGTTCTCTTATTACACTGGAAACTGTATGGAGTACGAGTATTAATATTTAACACTATAGATGGTCTATAGTATAGGCTGCATCAAACGGTATGTGGTTAGCATACCGCTCTTCGGGATCCCGTATGTCATAATACTGATGCTGGTATCCCGATGAGGGCACCATGCTGCCGCCGGTATACCGGTGAGGTAAGTGATTCCCCCTCTATGGGTGTCCACGACACCCAGAGAGGGAGAATAGAACCTGTGGTGAGCATAGTTCGCCACTGACCCCGCAGCGTGGTGAGTGCAGCAAGCCCGCAACGAGCTTCATTGCGATCGCCCCCCTGCCGGCATTCTACCGCTCGGAATGACGATGTCGGGATACTGACATTTGGCATCCCGTGCGGCGGTAACACATACAGAACCCATATCAAACATATTTAAATTATATAAATGAGATAAGTGGTCAGGAAAAGGTTAAACATCCCACAATAAATAAATACACAAACATAATAGAACCAGTACTGCACTTTCTAAGCTCACTGTTATGCACACCAGTGCCAGCAGGAAAGTACTGGTGTCAGAACTGTTATGCACTCCAGTGTCTGCAGGAATGTACTGGTGTTTGAACTGTTATGCAAAACAGATGGACTCACAGACAAACTGGGGAATATGACATAACGTACACAGAAGGTGATAGGGTAACAAAATACACACAAAGTGAACAGAGAAGCCCAGAGGCTAAGGAACTGGGTATCTCCCTTGTATTAGAACTGCTAAGATGGAAAAAGCAAGATGTTGTGTTTTAATACGTAGAGTACCCGAAATGCTGTTGCTAAGGGCAACAGCAAAACCCTAAAGGGTTACCAACGGGTGTGGCAGTAAACTCCTTGGTCAGAGATGGAATGATAGACACAAGGAGAATCTCCACAATCCTAATTCTCACTTGCAGTGCACAGGTTTTAGCTTACTGCCACTAAACTGACCCCTGACACCTAGCACAGTGAGACAGGATTAGACAGGCAAGTCTTAGAATACAGCCGCAAACTTGCTAAGTTCACAGAGTAGTAACAGAACCCCAGCAAGCTAAACGACTGACTCCAGTCTTACTGCTAGGTCTGGATTGGCAGAGTGCAATACCAAATCCCCAGGCCTATTTGCAGTAAGCAACAAACAAATACAAAGCTACTGTCAGACTTGGTTTTGTCTGTGTCCCCGGAGGGGGCGCTAGTGGGTCAGTGGAGGTGGATGGGAGAAAACGAGGAGGCTGGATTATGTTTCTGCGCATGAGCGCAATGATATTTATTAAACAGATGGTTCACAAAACGGCAGCAGAAAATAACAGTAGGAAATGCAAATGTCAATTGTACAGCGTGGCAGCTGAAAGTCTATGGAAACAGAATGAATGGTGACTGATGAAATGATAACCGGTAGTGATGATAACAGATGAGTGATAACTTGGCAGAGAATATTCTGGTATGGGAACCAGAGCAGATTAAAACATGGAACCAGCAGAGATGGTGTTGTATGGCAAACCTGGTAGCAGAGGCAGGAGTCTGACTCACAGTGCAGGTGATGAGGCACTGGCAGCAAGCAAGCTGTATCACAGGTGGAGAGATGGAACACACCTGGAGTCAGTCTCTACTGCTAGGCTGAAGCACACAGAGATGGTGGTGAGTGTGAAGCCTGTAGATAGAAGCAGGTATTGCTGGGGCTTGTAGTTCCACGGAGCTGTGAGAAGTAACCAGGAGTACAGAGTCTCAGGTAGAAAGCCAGGAACACGGAACAGCAGGTAGGTATCCAGGTACACGGAGGAAACAGGAAACAGATCCTTACACATGAGTCGCAGGAGTGACACAAAGTTCAGGATCCCTGCAGACTGATCCTGCAGCTTCATATATACCCCTTGTTAAACAGTCATTGGTGGAGTGAGGAAAAGTGGGTGCGGCCAAGCACCGGATTGGCCGCCGTATGCTGACTGCTGGAGGCTGTCATGGCGGCGCCCATGCCGAGGCCTAGCGGGAACGCGGCGTGCTACACGCCCGCTATCACAGGAGCGCTCCCAGGCCCAGGATGGCGTCTGATGGCAGAGACGCGGATGACAGATGAACGCAAGGACCCAGGACGGAGTCCGCAGCGGCGGACAGATGTCAGCTTGGTGAGTCGATTCCTGACAGTACCCCCCCCTTTAAGGGTGGGCACCGAACACCCACGTGGCTTGGAAGGATGAGTGTTATGAAAGACACGGACCAACCTTGGAGCATGGACATCCAACGAATTTACCCAACTTCTCTCCTCTGGGCCATAACCGGACCAATCGACAAGGTATTGAAGACGTCCATACCGGCAACGGGAATCCAGAATCTTGCCAATCTCGAACTCCACGCCCCGCTGAGTTCAAACTTTGGGGCCAACTGGAAGAGCTCTTTGGAAATGATTCAGGACTAAAGGTCTGAGGAGAGAAACATGAAAAGCATTAGGTATTCGCAGAGAAGGTGGTAACTTCAGCTTGTAGGCCACAGGGTTGATGACTCTTTCGACAGGAAAGGGGCCAATGAAACGTGGTGCAAATTTCATAGACGGGACCCTAAGACGGAGGTTCCGGGTAGACAGCCAAACCTTGTCCCCAGGTTTCAGGCTAGGAACTGCGCGTCTTTTGCGATCAGCAAAGTATTTATACCGGCTGGAGGCCTTTTTGAGAGAAATGTGAATCTTCCTCCAGATTGAAGAAAACTGACTCAGGGCAGTAGTGGCGGCAGGAACATCCATGTGAGGGAGTTCTTGGAAGTCGGGAACACGAGGATGTTGCCCATATACTGCAAAGAATGGAGTTGTCTCAGTAGCAGTGTGGTAGCGGAAGTTGTGGGCAAACTCGGCCCATGGGAGCAGATCAAGCCAGTCATCCTGAGAAGATGAAACATACAATCTTAAAAATGTCTCTAGTTCTTGATTTACCCTCTCTGTCTGCCCATTCGTCTGAGGGTGGTAAGATGACGAGAACTTCAGTTTAACCTGCATGGCAGAACAGAGAGCCCTCCAAAACCTCGCTACAAACTGTACACCTCGGTCGGATATTATCTCTGAGGGTAGACCATGTAAGCGGAAAATCTCCCGTAGGAAGATTTGGGCGAGTTTTGGGGCAGAAGGGAGACCCTGGAGAGGAACAAAATGGGCCATCTTGGTAAATCTGTCCACTACAACCCAGATGGTATTGTATCCTTGAGAAGGAGGAAGGTCGGAGATAAAGTCCATGGACAGGTGTGACCAAGGGCGACTAGGAATAGACAATGGTTGTAACTGACCTGCTGGAGACTGACGAGGAGTCTTGTGCTGCACACACTTAGGACAGGATGCTACGAAATCCTTGATGTCAGCTTTCATCTTTGGCCACCAGTATGTCTCAGAGAGGAACTTGAAGGTTTTCAGGACACCGGGATGACCAGTGAACTTGGATTGATGGGCCCAAGACAGCAACTTGGGACGGAGTTCTGGGGAAACAAAAGTCTTACCAGGAGGAGGAGCTGGGGAGACTTGAGATGCAGCAAATACCACTGGACTCAGGATGGAATGTGGAACTGAGTCAGGCGTTTCCTCTTCGGATTCCATAGATCGGGATAAGGCGTCAGCTTTAACATTCTGCGAACCTGGGCGGAAATGAAGCTTAAAGTTAAAACGTGAGAAAAACATAGCCCACCTGGACTGGCGAGGATTAAGGCACTGGGCTGCCTTTAAATATAGCAGATTTTTATGATCCGTATAGATGTTGAACGGATGTTTGGCCCCTTCCAGGAGATACCTCCATTCCTCGAGGGCCAGCTTAATCGCCAGTAGTTCTTGATCTCCAACGGAGTAGTTAGCTTCTGCAGGGAGGAATTTACGAGAATAAAATCCACAGGGGTGGATTTTCCCATCGATTCCCTTCTGGGAGAGAACAGCTCCAACTCCAACTGTAGAGGCATCCACCTCCAACTCGAACGGTCTGTTTACATCTGGCTGGGACAGAACTGGAGCAGACATAAAGGCCAGCTTGATCTTCTGGAAGGCTGCTAAAGCCTCTTCTGACCAGTTGGAATGGTCTGCCCCTTTCCGAGTTAAGTTGGTAATAGGAGCGATGAGAGTGGAGAATCCCCGAATAAATTTCCTATAGTAGTTGGCAAATCCCAGGAACCGCTGAATAGACTTGAGAGAATTTGGAATGGACCAATTGGCAATGGCTTCCAACTTTGTCGGGTCCATCTGGAGATCCGATCCGGAAATTATATAACCCAGGAAGGGTATAGAGGAAACTTCAAAGGTACACTTGGATAGTTTACCGTAGAGCCGGTTCTCACGAAGACGTCGGAGGACTTCACGGACTTGTAGACGATGAGAGGGAAGATCTTGGGAGAAGATGAGGATATCATCCAGATAAACAACGAGGTATTTATACAGAACGTCACGGAAGATTTCGTTCACAAAGTGTTGGAACACTGCTGGGGCATTACTCAACCCGAATGGCATTACCAGGTACTCGTAATGACCATCTCGAGTGTTAAAAGCTGTCTTCCATTCGTCACCACTCCGGATTCTGATGAGGTTGTAGGCACCGCGGAGATCTAGCTTGGTGAAGATGCGGGCTCCTTTAACTCTGTCAAATAATTCGGTAATGAGTGGTAATGGATAACTATTTTTAATGGTAATGTCATTGAGACCCCGGTAGTCAATGCATGGACGCAGTCCTCCATCCTTCTTTTTAACAAAGAAGAAGCCTGCACCAGCGGGTGATGATGAAGGACGGATGAATCCCTTCTGTAAATTCTCCCGGATGTAGTCGCTCATCGCTTCAGTTTCGGGAACAGATAACGGGTAGGTACGCCCCCTAGGTGGCTTCTTGCCAGGAAGGAGATCGATGGGACAATCCCATTCTCTATGGGGCGGCAGGACATCCGCGGCCTTTTCACTGAAGACATCAGAGAAATCTTGATAAGCCGCAGGAAGACTTGACTGGGTTTTTACTTCAGTAGACTTAATTGGACAAACTTGGGCTAAACAGGACTGATGGCAATGTGAACCCCATGAAGTAAGTTGTAACGTTGACCAGTCAAACTGTGGATTGTGTAGCTGGAGCCAGGGCATGCCCAAAACGATCTCCTGGGTGGCTTGAGGAATGACTAAGAACTTTATTAATTCTGAGTGTAGGAACCCAACTCCCAAAACCACTGGTGCAGTTTGGTGAGAAATATTCCCCTTGGAGATTCGGCTACCATCCACGGCGGTAATGTAGACTGGGTAAGAAAGTTCACATACAGGCAAGCAAAATTTATTTACCGCAGCTTGGGTGATGAAATTTCCTGCGGCTCCACAGTCCACTAATGCTGATGCAGACTGAAGCCCAACTGAAGTCTCTAAAGTCACAGGAAGGATAAGGTCTTGATTAGAAGGAGCTTGTCTAGAAGATCCCAACTTGACTCCTCCTTTACAAGTCAGGATCTGGCGTTTCCCGAACGCACTGTGCAGGAATTAATCTGGTGACCTGCAGCCGCACAATAAAGACAAAGTCTCTCACGAAGTCTTCTTGACCGCTCCTCAGGAGTTAGGCGGGACCTATTTATTTGCATAGGCTCATCAGAAGGTGGAGACTGGAACTGTACGGAAGGTATCATCCTTGATCTGCGTGGCTCACTCCGAGCACGTTCATTGTTGCGTTCGCGGATGCGAGAATCCAACTTGATGCACAGGGAAATTAAATCAGACAATTGTACAGGAAGATCGCGGGTTGCCAGTTCGTCCTTGATCCGATCAGAGAGTCCATGCCAGAAAGCTGCTACCAGGGCTTGATTGTTCCACTGAATCTCTGCGGCCAACGTCTGGAACTGGATGACATATTGTCCCATACTACGGGTACCTTGACGAAGTTGGATTAGGTCTGCAGAAGCTGATGTTGCACGACCAGGCTCGTCAAAGATCCGTCTGAAGGTTGACACGAATTCTGTATAGTTGTTAATCAGAGGGTCGGCACGTTCCCACAGAGGAGACACCCAACTCAAAGCAGATCCAGAGAGTAGAGAGATGATATAGGCAACCTTGGATCTTGACGTGGGGAAATTATGTGACAACAATTCAAACTGGATTTCACATTGGTTGAGAAACCCGCGACATAACTTTGGGCTGCCATCATACTTGCTTGGCACGGGCAGGTGCAGACGTGACACTGGAGCTGATGCAGCCGGCATAGAGGAACTCACAGTACTGGCAGGTGCTGGAGTAACAGGAACTGTAGAAGTGTGTACACTAGGCAGGGATTGCTGTAGTGTATCTATCCGGGAGGACATCCCTTGCAGGAACTGGAACATCTGCTGCTGCGCAGCCTCTTGACCATCCAGACGGGAGACCAGATTTTGCAAGGCCTCTGACCCCACACTCCGTCCACCATCCGAGTCCATCGATCCTGAACTTACTGTCAGACTTGGTTTTGTCTGTGTCCCCGGAGGGGGCGCTAGTGGGTCAGTGGAGGTGGATGGGAGAAAACGAGGAGGCTGGATTATGTTTCTGCGCATGAGCGCAATGATATTTATTAAACAGATGGTTCACAAAACGGCAGCAGAAAATAACAGTAGGAAATGCAAATGTCAATTGTACAGCGTGGCAGCTGAAAGTCTATGGAAACAGAATGAATGGTGACTGATGAAATGATAACCGGTAGTGATGATAACAGATGAGTGATAACTTGGCAGAGAATATTCTGGTATGGGAACCAGAGCAGATTAAAACATGGAACCAGCAGAGATGGTGTTGTATGGCAAACCTGGTAGCAGAGGCAGGAGTCTGACTCACAGTGCAGGTGATGAGGCACTGGCAGCAAGCAAGCTGTATCACAGGTGGAGAGATGGAACACACCTGGAGTCAGTCTCTACTGCTAGGCTGAAGCACACAGAGATGGTGGTGAGTGTGAAGCCTGTAGATAGAAGCAGGTATTGCTGGGGCTTGTAGTTCCACGGAGCTGTGAGAAGTAACCAGGAGTACAGAGTCTCAGGTAGAAAGCCAGGAACACGGAACAGCAGGTAGGTATCCAGGTACACGGAGGAAACAGGAACCAGATCCTTACACATGAGTCGCAGGAGTGACACAAAGTTCAGGATCCCTGCAGACTGATCCTGCAGCTTCATATATACCCCTTGTTAAACAGTCATTGGTGGAGTGAGGAAAAGTGGGTGCGGCCAAGCACCGGATTGGCCGCCGTATGCTGACTGCTGGAGGCTGTCATGGCGGCGCCCATGCCGCGGCCTAGCGGGAACGCGGCGTGCTACACGCCCGCTATCACAGGAGCGCTCCCAGGCCCAGGATGGCGTCTGATGGCAGAGACGCGGATGACAGATGAACGCAAGGACCCAGGACGGAGTCCGCAGCGGCGGACAGATGTCAGCTTGGTGAGTCGATTCCTGACAGCTACACAGTACTGGCTAACGTTCATGAACTGACTAACCAACAAAGATTCAGCAGCATCTGCTTACCCTGAAAAGAGGCCTTATAAAGCAGGTGCTGTCCACGCCCCACTCAGACCTCACAGACTGTGAGCACAAAAACCAGCACCGGATCCCCTGCCGTGCACAGAGCCTATAACCACTGCACAGCAAAAGACCCGAACCGGAGTATCAGCTGCGCTCAGGTTACTCCACTAGCACTTGTCTCCCGGGTTGCCATGACGACGTGGCAGCACAGGGCAGGAGACCCTAACAGTACCCCCCCTCTGACGAGGGGTCAAAGAACCCCTACCACCGGGTTTATCGGGGAACTGCGAGAAGAAAGAGCGTATCAGTCTGGGGGCATGAAGATCACAACTGCGCACCCACGACCGCTCCTCCGGGCCATACCCCTTCCAGTGCACCAAAAATGACAGCCGACCCCGAACCACCTTGGAGTCAAGAATCCTTTCAACAACAAACTCCCTCTGGCCACGTATCAGAAGAGGGGAAGGTCTTCCACTGGTAGAAGGATTACTAATCGCCCGTTTTAAAAGGGAACAATGAAATGTTTTATTGATACCCAAAGAACGGGGCAGATCTAACTGAAATGCCACCGGATTGATAACCCTGGTGATCTTATAAGGGCCGATGAACCGGGGCCCTAACTTATGAGATGGCTGTCTCAACTTCAAATTCTTGGTAGACAACCAGACGAAGTCTCCTAATTTGAAGCTGCAGGGTCTTTTCCGCTTATCAAAAACCCTTTTGGTCACTAATGACACAGACACAAGGGCTTTCTTCACTTTCCGCCAAATACCTCTAAGGACCGAAACCACAGAGGAACCACCAGGCGTGGAGTCCACGGGGTCAAAAGAATTGGCCTTAGGATGATGCCCATACACACAAAGGAAGGGAGAGATCCCTGTAGCAGAGTGAGCCGCGTTGTTATAGGCAAACTCCGCCATGGACAGATGAGCAACCCAGTCAGTCTGACACTTGGAGACATAACACCTGAGGAACTGCTCCAAGGACTGGTTTACCCTTTCAGTCTGCCCATTAGACTGCGGATGGTAGCCTGACGACAAGCTGACAGAAATCTGGAGATCGGAACAAAATGCCCTCCAGAATTTGGCCACAAACTGGGATCCGCGGTCAGAGACCACATCAAGTGGCAACCCGTGGAGACGCACAACATGCAGCATAAATAATTCAGACAGGCGTCTGGCTGATGGCAGCCCAACCAGTGGAACGAAGTGCGCCATCTTCGAAAACCTGTCAACGACAACCCAGATGGCTGTCATCCCCGAGGATTTGGGCAAGTCCACCACAAAATCCATTGAAATGTGGGTCCATGGCTTAGATGGGATAGAGAGTGGATGTAATGGGCCAACAGGAACCCCTCTAGGAGTCTTATTTCGGGCACAGATGTCACATGCCCGAACCCACTGATCCACATCCTTAGCCACCAAGGGCCACCACACCGCCCTAGATAGCAACTCCCGAGTTCTGGCAATACCCGGGTGACCTGCCGACTTCTTGGCATGGAATTCCAGGAACACTCGCTGTCTTAACCTAGGAGGCACAAACAAAAGACCTACCGGAAGGTCTGGAGGAGCCTGCTCCTGTGCTCTAAGGACTAATGATAAGAGGTCCTGGGTAATGCCCACTTTAATACATGATGGGGAAACAATGGGCAACGGCTCCTCGGTGGTCTCCTGGATTGGAGCAAAACTCCGCGAGAGCGCATCAGCCTTGATGTTTTTTGACCCAGGGCGATATGTTATCAAAAAATTAAAGCGAGCAAAAAACAAAGCCCATCGTGCCTGCCTGGCATTGAGACGCTTCGCTGACTCTAAATATGCCAGATTCTTATGGTCAGTGAGAATTGAGACCACAAACTTAGCCCCCTCAAGCCAGTGTCTCCACTCCTCGAGTGCATCCTTAATAGCCAACAATTCCCGGTTACCCACGTCATAATTCATCTCAGCAGGCGAAAATTTACGGGAAAAGTAAGCACAGGGATGAAGGCGATTATTAGACACTCCCATCTGAGAAAGCACTGCCCCAATACCCATCTCAGAGGCATCCACCTCCACCACAAAAGGACGCTCTGGATCTGGGTGTCGCAGCACCTTGGCCGAAACAAATGCCCTTTTGAGACGGGCAAAAGCCGCTTTAGCCTCACAAGACCAGTGAGCAACATCCGCCCCTTTCTTAGTGAGTGCCACCAAGGGCGCTACTATAGACGAAAATCCAGCGATAAATCGTCTATAAAAATTCGCAAAGCCCAGGAAACGCTGAAGCGCCTTCAAACTAGTGGGCTGCACCCAATCCAGGACTGCCTGTACCTTGGAACCCTCCATTTGGAAACCTTCTGGGGAGATAATATATCCTAGAAATGCGATTTGCTGAACTTCAAATTCGCACTTCTCCAGCTTCGCCCCAAGCCGGTGGTCTCTGAGTTTCTGGAGGACTAAGCGTACATGCTTCCGATGTTCCTCCAGGGAATGGGAGAAGATTAGGATGTCATCTAAGTATACAACTAAGAATCTATCCAAATATTCCCTGAGCACATCATTCATGAAATCCTGGAAGACTGCCGGGGCATTACAGAGCCCAAAAGGCATCACCAAATATTCATAATGCCCTGAGTGGGTATTAAAGGCAGTCTTCCATTCATCCCCCTCTCTTATTCGGATTAGATTGTACGCACCGCGTAGGTCAATCTTAGAAAAAATGGTGGCAGTACGAAGCTGGTCAAACAAGACCGAAATGAGAGGCAGTGGGTATGAGTTTTTAATCGTGATACGGTTCAATTCCCTGAAGTCGATGCAGGGTCGCAACGAACCGTCCTTTTTACCCACGAAGAAGAACCCCGACCCAACTGGAGACTGTGAAGGTCTGATAAATCCCTTAGCCAAGTTCTCCTGAATGTACTCTGCCATAGCCTGAGTCTCAGGACGTGACAGGGAGTACAACCTGCTCTTGGGAAGCTTAGCATTTGGCAACAAATCAATGGCACAGTCATAGGGGCGATGGGGAGGTAGTACCTCTGCAACTTTTTTGGAGAACACGTCCGCAAAATCTGCATAACACCCTGGCAATCCTGGCAAACTTAGCTGCGAGAGCCTGACTGGAAGGCTCAAGCAACTCCTGAAACAATCAGTACCCCAACTAAGAATCTCCCCAGAGACCCAGTCAAATTGAGGATTGTGGGCCCTTAACCAGGGTAACCCCAACACCAATGGGGCAAAAGTACAGACAGTCACATAAAAGGACAATTTTTCAGAGTGTGTGGCTCCAATAAACAAAGAAATCTGGCTAGTGCAAGAGGTAATTTTACCTTGGGATAATGGTTCCCCGTTTAACCCACAAATCTCAATTTCCGATGCCAAGGGTACTAAGGGAACAGAGTGTTTCAGGGCGAATTGGCGGTCCATAAAAACCCCGTCGGCCCCACTGTCCACAAAGGCCTCAGTCTTGACAGTTTGACCGAGGATCTTCAAGGTCACCGGAATGATAAAAGTCTTCTTGGGAAATTCTGACTTCTGGCCTGACAGGATATTTCCCATCACCCTCAGGCCCTGAAGTTTTCCGGCTTTTCTGGGCATGATACTACCACATGACCTTTATTCCCACAGTACAAACACAACCCCTGCTGTCTCCTCCGCGTCTTCTCATGCGAGGAGAGGCGGGTAGCCCCAATCTGCATAGGCTCCTCAGAAAATTCCTCAGAGTCTGAGGTTCCCTTGGGAAGGAAGGAAATCTCAGTCTCCCTTTCAAGCCTACGCTCTCTCAGCCGTCTATCCACCCGGATGGATAACTGCATGAGCTGATCCAAGCTATCAGGCAAGGAATATTGTACCAGTTGGTCCTTTATCTGGTTAGAAAGACCTCTTCGGTACTGGTGTCTCAGGGCTGGGTCATTCCACTGGGTATCATGGGCCAACCTCCGAAACTCCGTACAGTAAACCTCAACTGGCCTTCGCCCTTGCTTAAGGATCGAAATCTGAGCCTCGGCTGAGGCCGTCTTGTCAGGGTCATCATACAACATGCCCAGTGCCGTAAAAAAAGCATCAACACTTTTAAGCGACGGACAGTCAGGCTGCAAACCATATGCCCAGACCTGTGGGTCTCCTTGTAGCAAGGAAATCACTATGCCCACCCGCTGAATCTCCGACCCAGAAGACTGAGGCCTAAGCCGGAAGTATAGCTTGCAGCTCTCCTTGAAACAAAAGAACTGCGAGCGATCTCCAGAAAAACGATCCGGGAGATTTACTTTCGGCTCCTTAACCCCTGCAGGTGCTGCTGCTGCGGGAGCTCCGCCAGCAGCCTGGGAGGTGTGCATTTTAATGGACAAATCATTAAATTGTCGAGTCAGGACCTGCACCTGATCGACCACCTGTTGCAACGTATTTTGAGGGGTATGCTCCATATTCCCACAAAATTTCAACAGGAGTATTAGGCTGCTGAATATGTTATGCACACCAGTGCCAGCAGGAAAGTACTGGTGTCAGAACTGTTATGCACTCCAGTGTCTGCAGGAATGTACTGGTGTTTGAACTGTTATGCAAAACAGATGGACTCACAGACAAACTGGGGAATATGACATAACGTACACAGAAGGTGATAGGGTAACAAAATACACACAAAGTGAACAGAGAAGCCCAGAGGCTAAGGAACTGGGTATCTCCCTTGTATTAGAACTGCTAAGATGGAAAAAGCAAGATGTTGTGTTTTAATACGTAGAGTACCCGAAATGCTGTTGCTAAGGGCAACAGCAAAACCCTAAAGGGTTACCAACGGGTGTGGCAGTAAACTCCTTGGTCAGAGATGGAATGATAGACCCAAGGAGAATCTCCACAATCCTAATTCTCACTTGCAGTGCACAGGTTTTAGCTTACTGCCACTAAACTGACCCCTGACACCTAGCACAGTGAGACAGGATTAGACAGGCAAGTCTTAGAATACAGCCGCAAACTTGCTAAGTTCACAGAGTAGTAACAGAACCCCAGCAAGCTAAACGACTGACTCCAGTCTTACTGCTAGGTCTGGATTGGCAGAGTGTAATACCAAATCCCCAGGCCTATTTGCAGTAAGCAACAAACAAATACAAAGCTACACAGTACTGGCTAACGTTCATGAACTGACTAACCAACAAAGATTCAGCAGCATCTGCTTACCCTGAAAAGAGGCCTTATAAAGCAGGTGCTGTCCACGCCCCACTCAGACCTCACAGACTGTGAGCACAAAAACCAGCACCGGATCCCCTGCCGTGCACAGAGCCTATAACCACTGCACAGCAAAAGACCCGAACCGGAGTATCAGCTGCGCTCAGGTTACTCCACTAGCACTTGTCTCCCGGGTTGCCATGACGACGTGGCAGCACAGGGCAGGAGACCCTAACACTCACATTCTCCACCTCATGGGAAGGCTCCTGTCTCTACTTCCTGGTAGATACTCTCTGGTTCAGAGCACTGATTGAGGAGTCAGATCCACACACACAGCAAACTTGGTAGAAAAAGCTGCTACCACTGGGCACGTGCAGCAGCTCCGCTCTGTCCCTTACACTGCATGATGTGGTGGCAGTTCTGGTAATCATATTATACACCATTACTATTGTCATTATTTCAGCTACTCACCAAGAGGAGGGGGCTTTCCGTGCAACCAGAACCCCCCCCCACCCTTGTTTGCCTATGCTCTGGACATCTCAGCCTGGAATAGTATTGGAAATTCAGGGGGGTAATAGCTTGGAGTTCCCTCAATGTTCCATTAACCAGCACCGGGCTGAACCAGCTGGAGGAACACACAGCATGGGGTCTCCCTGCCAAAGCGTTAACCAGGACCAAACTGCTCAGCTCAGGGCTGGAATCTCTCTGGAGGTCAGAATCCCACCAAAAATGGGATCCCCCTCCCAAGGGACAGCCAGCATTTCCCTGCATCCTTGGAGGTGGTGGTGGGGATAATGGTGAATAAAGAGATTGCAGGCTCAGAATATCTCTACTTTAGTGGCAAATGTCGTCCATTGATAATAAGAGGATGCCATGTGTTACATACTGTGTCAGCAGCCGACCCATTCCTGATGAGTTAAATACATGTTTGGACCTGGTTCCTGGAACTAAACATTGTTGCATAAATCCCCAGCACACCATGTTACAGGCTCATAACTAATGAACTAGTATAAAAAGAAGGAAATAGTTCACATGTGTAAAGAAAAAGGAGGAAAACAAACATCTCAAACCACACCTATGTAAGGACTGTTTACATAGACAACGGAAAAGTCATATGGACTCCAGTTATACGTATTGTCCATTAATCTTTATCACATATACTTATTATCACACTGTGGAACAATATCTCAGTCAGCTTCACCCAAGTGTCATTTCTTGCCTTCCACACAGAATAAAAAGGTTGGTCTCAGCATTGTGTTACGCACTCCGTGGCGGAATAATTAATTAGATGGCAGATAATTATGTGATTGCCTTTGGCAGACTGTTATGTTGCTATGTACTGTACAGGTGTCATTGTGCGCTATTCAGCAGACAATCTGACCTACTAATGATCTGATCTCTATTGTCTCTTGTTTTAGCTCAGTAAAACCCAATTTCTGGGATTTTGGTTGTTTTTTTTTCATCAGTGCAAAAAAATGTTTGTGGATCTGTAGGACCGAAGCTCTTCCAGGCATTCTGAATAAGGTACAGATACATTTCCCGTGTGTCTAGCTATGGATGGGTTTCCTTGCTCTTGATCTATACGTTTTACTCTTTGTAACAAATTAATGTAGATGATTTTTGATAAACATTTCAGAATTTTTGCATTTTTTTTTTACCCTATTCTGCTTCTCATTTTGTAATCAGTCTGGGTATTTCTTCTCTCTGTTGATCAGTTTTACTTTGGGTCTTACTCAATCTCATTTAATTTTGTATTTTTTTCCCAATTATTATATTTTGTATTTTATATTATTATTATTATTTAGGGATGAGCGGGTTTGGTTCCCCGGGAACTGAACCCACCCAAACTTTACGATCCGAGGTGGGATCCAAGTCTACCTCTGGACTTCTCGCCTTACTCGGATCCCAAAGCGAGGCCGAAACGTCATCTTCCCACTGTCGTATTCTCATGGGTTTTCGATTACTATATAAGTCCCGTACATCAGCGCCATCTTCACCCCAGCTGTGGAGTACTGTGTCTGGCGTGGCGTGGGGCGGGTGCTCTGTCTGCTGTATCTGAAAGGGGTAATCTCTCTCTCTGCTGTATCTGAAAGGGGTGCTCTCTCTCTCTGCTGTATCTGAAAGGGGTAATCTCTCTCTGCACGCTGTATCTGAAAGGGGTGCTCTCTCTCTCTGCTGTATCTGAAAGGGGTGCTCTCTCTGCCTGCTGTATCTGAAAGGTGTGCTCTCTCTGTCTGCTGTATCCGAAAGGGGTGCTCTCACTGCTGTATCTGAAAGGGGTGCTCTCTCTGTCTGCTGTATCTGAAAGGGGTGCTCTCTCTGTCTGCTTTATCTGAAAAAGGGCTGCTCTCTCTGTCTACTGTATCTGAAAGGGGTGCTCTCTCGGTCTGCTGTATCTGAAAAAGGTGTGCTCTCTCTCTCTGCTGTATCTGAAAGGGGTGCTCTCTCTGTCTGCTGTATCTGAAAGGTGTGCTCTCTCTGTCTGCTGTATCTGAAAAGGGGTGCTCTCTGCTGTATCTGAAAGGGGTGCGCTCTCTGTCTGCTCTATCTGAAAAAGGGGTGTTCTCTCTCTGCTGTATCTGAAAGGGGTGCTCTCTGCTGTATCTAAAAAAGGGGGGCTCTCTCTGTCTTCTGTATCTGAAAGGGGTGCTCTCTCTGTCTGCTCTATCTGAAAAAGGGGTGCTCTCTCTCTCTCTGCTGTATCTGAAAGGGGTGCTCTCTCTGCTGTATCTGAAAGGGGTGCTCTCTCTCTCTGCTGTATCTGAAAGGGGTGCTTGTTCTGTCTGCTCTATCTGAAAGAGGTGCTCTCTCTGTCTGCTGTATCTGAAAAAGGGGTGCTCTCTCTCTCTCTGCTGTATCTGAAAGGGGTGCTCTCTCTGCTGTATCTGAAAGGGGTGCTCTCTCTGCTGTATCTGAAAGGGGTGCTCTCTCTGCTGTATATGAAAGGGGTGCTCTCTCTGCCTGCTGTATCTGAAAGGGGTGCTCTCTCTCTCTGCTGTATCTGAAAGGGGAGCTCTCTCTGTCTGCTGTATCTGAAAGGGGAGCTCTCTCTGTCTGCTGTATCTGAAAGGGGTGCCCTCTCTACCTGCTGTATCTGAAAGGGGTGCTCTCTCTCTGCTGTATCTGAAATCTGAAAGGGGTGCTCTCTCTCTCTGCTGTATCTGAAAGGGGTGCTCTCTCTGTCTGCTGTATGTGAAAGGGGTGCTCTCGCTGCCTGCTGTACCTGAAAGGGGTGCTCTTGCTGTCTGCTGTATCTGAAAAATTGGTGCTTTCTCTCTGCTGTATCTGAAATGGGGTGCTCTCTCTGTCCGCTGTATCTGAAAAAGGTGTGCTCTCTCTGTCTGCTGTATCTGAAAGGGGTGCCCTCTCTACCTGCTGTATCTGAAAGGGGTGCCCTCTCTACCTGCTGTATCTGAAAGGGGTGCTCTCTCTGCCTGCTGTATCTAAAAGGGGTACTCTCTCTGTCTGTTGTATCTGAAAAGGGGTGCTCTCTCTGTCTGCTGTATCTGAAAAGGGGTGCTCTCTGCTGTATCTGAAAGGGGTGCTCTCTCTGTCTGCTGTATCTGAAAGGGGTGCTCTCTCTGTCTGCTGTATCTGAAAACGGGTGCTCTCTGCTGTATCTGAAAGGGGTACTCGTTCTGTCTGCTCTATCTGAAAGGGGTGCGCTCTCTGTCTGCTCTATCTGAAAAAGGGGTGCTCTCTCTCTGCTGTATCTGAAAGGGGTGCTCTCTGCTGTATCTAAAAAAAGGGGGGCCCTCTCTGTCCTCTGTATCTGAAAGGGGTGCTCTCTCTGTCTGCTCTATCTGAAAAAGGGGTTCTCTCTCTGCTGTATCTGAAAAAGGGGCGCTCTCTCTGCTGTATCTGAAAGGGGTGCTCTCTCTGTCTGCTGTATCTGAAAGGGGTGCTCTCTCTCTCTCTCTGCTGTATCTGAAAGGGGTGCTTGTTCTGTCTGCTCTATCTGAAAGGGGTGCTCTCTCTGTCTGCTGTATCTGAAAAGGGGGTGCTCTCTCTCTCTGCTGTATCTGAAAGGGGTGCTCTCTCTGCTGTATCTGAAAGGGGTGCTCTCTGCTGTATATGAAAGAGGTGCTCTCTCTGCCTGCTGTATCTGAAAGGGGTGCTCTCTCTCTCTCTGCTGTATCTGAAAGGGGCGCTCTCTCCGTCTGCTGTATCTGAAAGGGGTGCTCTCTCTCTGCTGTATATGAAAGGGGTGCTCTCTCTCTGCTGTATCTGAAAGGGGCGCTCTCTCTGTCTGCTGTATCTGAAAGGGGTGCTCTCTCTCTGCTGTATGTGAAAGGGTGCTCTCTCTGCCTGCTGTATCTGAAAGGGGTGCTCTCTCTCTGCTGTATCTGAAAGGGGTGCTCTCTCTCTCTGCTGTATCTGAAAGGGGTGCTCTCTCTGCCTGCTGTGTCTGAAAGGGGTGCTCTCTCTGCTGTATCTGAAATCTGAAAGGGGTGCTCTCTCTCTCTCTCTGCTGTATCTGAAAGGGGTGCTCTCTCTGTCTGCTGTATGTAAAAGGGGTGCTCTCTCTGCCTGCTGTATCTGAAAGGGGTGCTCTCTCTGTCTGCTGTATGTGAAAGGGGTGCTCTCGCTGTCTGCTGTATCTGAAAAGGGCTGCTCTCTGTCTGCTGTATCTGAAAAGGGGTGCTCTCTGCTGTATCTGAAAGGGGTGCTCTCTCTGTCTGCTGTATTTGAAAGGGGTGCTCTCTCTGTCTGCTGTATCTGAAAAGGGGTGCTCTCTGCTGTATCTGAAAGGGGTACTCGTTCTGTCTGCTCTATCTGAAAGGGGTGCGCTCTCTCTCTGCTCTATCTGAAAAAGGGGTGCTCTCTCTCTGCTGTATCTGAAAGGGGTGTTCTCTGCTGTATCTAAAAAAAGGGGGGCTCTCTCTGTCCTCTGTATCTGAAAGGGGTGCTCTCTCTGTCTGCTCTATCTGAAAAAGGGGTGCTCTCTCTGCTGTATCTGAAAGGAGTGCTCTCTCTGTCTGCTGTATCTGAAAGGGGTGCTCTCTCTCTCTCTCTCTCTGCTGTATCTGAAAGGGGTGCTTGTCCTGTCTGCTCTATCTGAAACGGGTGCTCTCTCTGTCTGCTGTATCTGAAAAAGGGGTGCTCTCTCTCTGCTGTATCTGAAATGGGTGCTCTCTCTGCTGTATCTGAAAGGGGTGCTCTCTCTGCTGTATCTGAAAGGGGTGCTGTCTCTGCTGTATATGAAAGAGGTGCTCTCTCTGCCTGCTGTATCTGAAATGGGTGCTCTCTCTCTCTGCTGTATCTGAAAGGGGCGCTCTCTCTCTGCTGTATGTGAAAGGGGTGCTCTCTCTCTGCTATATCTGAAAGGGGTGCTCTCTCTGCTGTATATGAAAGGGGCGCTCTCTCTGTCTGATGTATCTGAAAGGGGTGCTCTCTCTCTGCTGTATCTGAAAGGGGTGCTCTCTCTGCCTGCTGTATCTGAAAGGGGTGCTCTCTCTGTCTGCTGTATGTGAAAGGGGTGCTCTCGCTGTCTGCTGTATCTGAAAAGGGGTGCTCTCTCTGTCTGCTGTATCTGAAAAGGTGTGCTCTCTGCTGTATCTGAAAGGGGTGCTCTCTCTGTCTGCTGTATTTGAAAGGGGTGCTCTCTCTGTCTGCTGTATCTGAAAAGGGGTGCTCTCTGCTGTATCTGAAAGGGGTACTCGTTCTGTCTGCGCTATCTGAAAGGGGTGCGCTCTCTCTCTGCTCTATCTGAAAAAGGGGTGCTCTCTCTCTGCTGTATCTGAAAGGGGTGTTCTCTGCTGTATCTAAAAAAGGGGGGCTCTCTCTGTCCTCTGTATCTGAAAGGGGTGCTCTCTCTCTCTGCTCTATCTGAAAAAGGGGTGCTCTCTCTCTGCTGTATCTGAAAGGGGTGTTCTCTGCTGTATCTAAAAAAGGGGGGCTCTCTCTGTCCTCTGTATCTGAAAGGGGTGCTCTCTCTGTCTGCTCTATCTGAAAAAGGGGTGCTTTCTCTGCTGTATCTGAAAGGGGTGCTCTCTCTGTCTGCTGTATCTGAAAGGGGTGTTCTCTCTCTCTCTGCTGTATCTGAAAGGGGTGCTTGTCCTGTCTGCTCTATCTGAAACGGGTGCTCTCTCTGTCTGCTGTATCTGAAAAAGGGGTGCTCTCTCTCTGCTGTATCTGAAATGGGTGCTCTCTCTGCTGTATCTGAAAGGGGTGCTCTCTCTGCTGTATCTGAAAGGGGTGCTGTCTCTGCTGTATATGAAAGAGGTGCTCTCTCTGCCTGCTGTATCTGAAATGGGTGCTCTCTCTCTCTGCTGTATCTGAAAGGGGCTCTCTCTCTCTGCTGTATGTGAAAGGGGTGCTCTCTCTCTGCTGTATCTGAAAGGGGTGCTCTCTCTGCTGTATATGAAAGGGGCGCTCTCTCTGTCTGATGTATCTGAAAGGGGTGCTCTCTCTCTGCTGTATCTGAAAGGGGTGCTCTCTCTGCCTGCTGTATCTGAAAGGGGTGCTCTCTCTGTCTGCTGTATGTGAAAGGGGTGCTCTCGCTGTCTGCTGTATCTGAACAATTGGTGCTTTCTCTCTGCTGTATCTGAAATGGGGTGCTTTCTCTGTCTGCTGTATCTGAAAAAGGTGTGCTCTCTCTGTCTGCTGTATCTGAAAGGGGTGCCCTCTCTGCCTGCTGTATCTGAAAGGGGTGCTCTCTCTGCCTGCTGTATCTAAAAGGGGTACTCTCTCTGTCTGCTGTATCTGAAAAGGGGTGCTCTCTCTGTCTGCTGTATCTGAAAAGGGGTGCTCTCTGCTGTATCTGAAAGGGATGCTCTCTCTGCCTGCTGTATCTGAAAGGGGTGCTCGTTCTGTCTGCTCTATCTGAAAGGGGTGCTCCCTCTGTCTACTCTATCTGAAAAAGGGGTGCTTTCTCTCTGTTGTATCTGAAAGGGGCGCTCTCTCTGCTGTATCTGAAAGGGGTGCTCTCTCAGCTGTATCTGAAAAATGGGTGCTCTGTCTGCTGTATCTGAAAAAGGGGTGCTCTCTCTGTCTGCTCTATCTGAAAGGGGTGCTAGTTCTGTCTGCTCTATCTGAAATGGGTGCTCTCTCTGTCTGCTTTATCTGAAAAAGGGGTGCTCACTGTCTGCTGTATCTGAAAGGGGTGCTCTCTCTCTGCTGTATCTGAAAGGGGTGTTCTCTCTGCTGTATCTGAAAAAGGTGTGCTCTCTCTGTCTGCTGTATCTGAAAGGGGTACTCTCTCTGTCTGCTGTATCTGAAAAAAGGGTGCTCTCTCTGTCTGCTGTATCTGAAAGGGGTGCTAGTTCTGTCTGCTCTATCTGAAATGGGTGCTCTCTCTGTCTGCTTTATCTGAAAAAGGGGTGCTCACTGTCTGCTGTATCTGAAAGGGGTGCTCTCTCTCTGCTGTATCTGAAAGGGATGCTCTCTCTGTCTGCTGTATCTGAAAGGGGTGCTCTCTCTGCCTGCTGTATCTGAAAGGGGTTCTCTCTCTCAGTGGTGCACCCAGGGGGGGTTTCCGAGTACCCAGAAACCCCCCTCCACTAAAAAAAAAAAAAAATTTTTTTTTTTTTTTAGCTGCATGAGTATTATTAATGACTATCTAGCGTCCTCTGCAGCCTGCTGTCTTCCTGGTGGCACTTGTAAGTGCAATAAAAGTTTACTTTATTTTAATTATAGTACATATATATCCATGTGCATACATATATACACATGTATATACATACATACATACATACATATAAACACACACACACACACACACACACATATGATATATATACATGTGTATATATATGTGTACTGTATGTGTGTGTACATATATATATATATATGTATGCATGTTTAATATGCTATGTATATGTGTATATGTGTGTGTATGTATATATATATATGTGTAGATATATGTATATATATATATGTATACACACACACACACACACACACACAGACACACTAGTTTTACGGACCTAGCATATACTGGGTCACCTCAGTCCCCACCCCTCGTAATTGGCTCCGCCCAGTTCTGGAAACCCCCCCCCCCCATGCAAATCCTGCGTTTGCCACTGCCTCTGTCTGCTGTATCTGAAAAGGGGTGCTCTCTGCTGTATCTGAAAATGGGTTCTCTGTCTGCTCTATCTGAAAAATGGGTGCTCTCTCTGTCTGCTGTATCTGAACAAGGGGTGCTCTCTCTGTCTGCCGCATCTGAAAAATGGGTGCTCACTGTCTGCTGTATCTGAAAAAGGTGTGCTCTCTCTCTCTGCTGTACCTGAAAGGGGTGCTCTCTCTGTCTGCTCTATCTGAAAAAGGGGTGCTCTCTCTCTCTGTTGTATCTGAAAGGGGTGCTCTCTCTGCCTGCTGTATCTGAAAGGGGTGCTCTCTCTCTGCTGTATCTGAAAAGGGGTACTCTGCTGCTCTATCTGAAAAAGGGGTGCTCTCTCTGTCTGCTCTATCTGAAAAAGGGGTGCTCTCTCTGTCTGCTCTATCTGAAAAAGGGGTTCTCTCTCTCTGCTGTATCTGAAAGGGGTGCTCACTGTCTGCTGTATCTGAAAGGGGTGCTCTCTCTGTCTGCTGTATCTGAAAAAGGGGTGCTCTCCCTCTCTGTTGTATCTGAAAGGGGTTCTCTCTCTGTCTGCTCTATCTGAAAAAGGGGTTCTCTCTCTCTGCTGTATCTGAAAGGGGTGCTCACTGTCTGCTGTATCTGAAAGGGGTGCTCTCTCTGTCTGCTGTATCTGAAAAAGGGGTGCTCTCCCTCTCTGTTGTATCTGAAAGGGGTGCTCTCTCTGTCTGCTGTATCTGAAAAAGGGGTGCTCTCCCTCTCTGTTGTATCTGAAAGGGGTTCTCTCTCTGTCTGCTCTATCTGAAAAAGGGGTGCTCTATCTGTCTGCTCTATCTGAAAAAAGGTACTCTCTCTGCTGTAACTGAAAGGGGTTCTCTCTCTGTCTGCTCTATCTGAAAAAGAGGTGCTCTCTGTCTGCTCTATCTGAAAAAGGGGTGCTCTCTGTCTGCTCTATCTGAAAAAGGAGTGCTCTCTCTGCTGTACCTGAAAGGGGTGCTCTCTCTGTCTGCTCTATCTGAAAGGGGTGCTCTCTCTGTCTGCTCAAAAGGGGTGCTCTATCTGCTCTATCTGAAAGGGATGCTCTCTCTGTCTGCTGTATCTGAAAGGGGTGCTCTCTCTGCCTGCTGTATCTGAAAAGGGTGCTCTCTCTGCCTGCTGTATCTGAAAAGGGGTGCTCTCTGCTGTATCTGAAAAATGGGTTCCCTGTCTGCTCTATCTGAAAAAGGGGTGCTCTCTCTGTCTGCTGTATCTGAAAGGGGTGCTCTCTCTTTCTGCTGTATCTGAAAAATGGGTGCTTTCTCTCTGCTGTATCTGAAATGGGGTGCTCTCTCTGCTGTATCTGAAAAAGGTGTGCTCTCTCTGTCTGCTGTATCTGAAAGCGGTGCTCTCTCTGCTGTATCTGAAAAAGGGGTGCTCTCTCTCTGTTGTATCTGAAAGGGGTGTTCTCTCTGTCTGCTGTATCTGAAAGGGGTGCTCTCTCTGCCTGCTGTATCTGAAAGGGGTGCTCTCTCTGTCTGCTGTATCTGAAAAATGGGTGCTAACTGTCTGCTGTATCTGTAAGGGGTGCTTGCTCTGCTGTATCTGAAAAAGGTGTGCTCTCTCTGTCTGCTGTATCTGAAAGGGGTGCTCTCTCTCTCTGCTGTATCTGAAAGGGGTGCTCTCTCTGTCTGCTGTATCTGAAAGGGGTGCTCTCTCTGTCTGCTGTATCTGAAAAGGGTGCTCTCTGCTGTATCTGAAAAAGGGGTGCTCTGTCTGCTGTATCTGAAAAAGGGGTGCTCTCTCTGTCAGCTCTATCTGAAAGGGGTGCTCTCTGTCTTCTGCTGTATCTGAAAGGGGTGCTCTCTCTGTCTGCTGTATCTGAAAGGGGTGCTCTCTCTCTCCCTGCTGTATCTGATAGGGGTGCTTGTTCTGTCTGCTCTATCTTAAAAGGGGGTGCTCTCTCTGTCTGCTGTATCTGAAAAGGGGTGATCTCTGTTGTATCTAAAAAAGGGGCGCTCTCTCTGCTGTATCTGAAAGGGATCTTCTCTCTGTCTGCTGTATCTGAAAGGTGTGCTCTCTCTGTCTGCTCTATCTGAAAGGGGTGCTCTCTCTGTCTGCTCTATCTGAAAGGGGTGCTCTCTCTGTCTGCTATATCTGAAAAATGGGTGCTTTCTATCTGCTGTATCTGAAAGGGGTGCTCTCTCTGCTCTATCTGAAAGGGGTGCTCTCTCTGTCTGCTGTATCTGAAAGGGGTGCTCTCTCTGCTGTATCTGAAAGGGGTGCTCTCTCTGCTGTATCTGAAAAATGGGTGCTTTCTATCTGCTGTATCTGAAAGGGGTGCTCTCTGCTGTATCTGAAAGGGGTGCTCTCTCTGTCTGCTGTATCTGAAAGGGGTGCTCTCTCTGTCTGCTGTATCTGAAAGGGGTGCTCTCTCTCTGCTGTATCTGAAAGGGGTGCTCTCTGCTGTATCTGAAAGGGGTGCTCTCTCTGTCTGCTCTATCTGTAAGGGATGATCTGTCTGTCCATCCAGATGCTCTGCCCCAGTGTAAAATTAAAATAATAAAAGCTAAAAACAAAAAGCTTTAAATTGTAATTATAAAAAAAATATATAATTATTTTTTTGTGCTGCACCCCAGTGTACTATACAATATATTTTTTATTTTCATAAGTGTTGTGACACTGCCGGTCAGACCGCATTAGATTATTTTTTTTTACTCAGAAACGTATTGTGCGACGCTATCTGTGAAGTCAACCGCCTTGTGTAATTATTATATATATTTCTGATTCATTTGTGCGACACGGTAACCGCCGGTGTGTAATATAAAAAATACTTTTACATATTTCTGGCTCATTTGTGCGATGCTGTCAGTGAAGTCAACTGCATTGTGTAATTATTATATATATTTCTGACTCATTTGAGCGCCACTGTAACCACAGTGTGTGACATAAAAAATAATTGATTTACATTTTTTGTGCTGTATCATCCCAGTATACATCCAATGACTGCAGCTGCTCCATCCATCTAGAGGTGTTCTGTCAGTCCACCCAAAATAAAATACATATTTTTTATTTTTTGTGCTGTATTCTCCCAGTATACATCCAGGCGTGCTCCGTCCATTTCAGGGTGCTGTGTCCGTAGCTCATATTCTTATGTTATAACTTATTGTCCTATGTTCATAATTCTTCTTATCACCACATTGTGATTCATTCAAATTAATATTATCTCCTATATATTTGCCTTGTCTGTGCCTGGCCCTCTAACGCTGGGCGGAGTCACAGGCACAGATCTGGGTGGCTGGATGCAGGCCAGGAACAGTCCCCTCCCTCGGTCCGCCCATCCCCGCCCAGTCCCCCTCCCCATCTCCGCCCATTCCCCTCTTTCCCTCCTCCCCGTACACCCCAAGTCCCTGCACGCTGGTGAGTGACACTGCAGCCGGTGAGTCTTGCCAGATGTGCGAATGAGAATGCTGTGGTAGACCTCGGCCTGACGCACCCGCCCCCCTCCCACCCGCAGCACCCATAGCCTCCACAATATACGCCCCCACCCGCGGCACATGCACTGCGCCACCCTGCAGCGCCCCTTGCCAACCCGCGGCACTCCTGCCCACTCCCCCACCCATTGCACCCACATCTGCAGCACCCCCCACCCTCCCCCACCCGCGGCACTCCCGCCCCTCCCCCACCCGCGGCAGATGCCCCTCCCCCACCCGCGGCACTCTCGCCCCCTTCCCCACCCATTGCACCCACACCTGAAGCACCCCCCGCCCCTCCCCCACCCGCGGCACTCCCGCCCCTCCCCCACCCATGGCAGACGCCCCTCCCCCACCCGTATAACCCACACCTGAAGTACCCCCTGTCCCTCCCGCACCCGCGGCACTCCCACCCCTCCAGCACCCGCGGCAGATGCCCCTCCCCCACGCACGGCACTCTCACCCCCTCCCCCACCCATTGCACCCACACCTGAAGCAACCCCCGCCCCTCCCCCACCCGCCGCACTCCCGCCCCTCCAGCACCAGCGGTACATGCCCCTCCCTCACCCACGGCACTCCCGCCCCTACCCTAAGCACACAAACCTGCAGCACCACCTCCCCCACCCGCGGCACCCCCCGCCCCTCCCCCACCGTGGCACTCACACCACCCACCACATCTGTCCTCCACCCACGGTACACGCCCCTCCCCCACCCGTACCACTCCCTCCCCCACCCGTAGCACCCTCAAACCCCGGCACACCCCGCCCCAACCCCACCCGCCCCTCTCCCGCCCTCATACCCACCTCTCCCCCCGCTACACCCTCCACCCCACCCCCACCCGCGGCTCCCCCACCTGCAGCACCCACAGTATCCACCACATCCGCCCCCAACGTCGGCACTCCCACCCCCTCCCCCACCCGTACCACCCACACCCGCAGCACCCCCCGCCCCTCCCCCACCTGCGGCACTCGCGCCCCCACCCGCAGCGCCCCCCGCCCCTTCCCCACCCGCCGCAACCACCACATCTATCCCCCACCCGCCACACGCTCCTCCCCCACCCCAGACACTCCCACCCCCTCCACCACCCGTATAACCCATAACCTGCAAAATCCCTGTCCCACCCACAGCACCCCCGCACCTCCCCCACCCCCACTACACCCCTGCACCCTCCACCCCACCCGCCCCTACCCCACCCCCATACCCACCTCTCCTCCCCCGCACCTCCCCCGCCCACGACACCCACAGCATCCACCACATCTGCCCCCCCACTCGCACCACCCGCCCGCTGCACTCCCTCCCCCACCTGCAGCACCCCCTACCCCACCCGCACCTCCACCACCCTGCTACACCCCCGCACCCTACACCCCACCCGCCCCTCCCCAACCCGCGGCACCCACAGCATCCACCACATCAGCACCCACCCGCGGCACACGCCCCTCCCCCATGCGCTGCACTCCTGCCCACCCCTAGACCCCCCACAACTCCCTCACCCCCATACCCACCTCTCCCCCGCTACACCCCCGCACCCTCCACCCCACCCACCACATCCCTCCCCCACCCACGGCACACGCCCCTCCCCCACTTGCAGCACTCCCGCCCCCTCCCCCACCCATAGCACCCACAACCCGCGGCACCCCTGCCCCCCCATACCCACCACCCCCTCTACACCCCTGCACCCTCCACCCACCCAGCGCTACCCCGCACCCTCCCACCAGCGGCACCCACACCTGCAGCACCCCCCGCCCCTTCCCCAGCCGCGGCACTCCCGCCCCCTCCCCCACCTGTTGCACCCCCGCACCTCCCCCACCCGCGCCACCCACAGTATCCACCACATCCGCGGCATCCACCACATCCGCCTCGCGTCCCCTACCCCACCCGTAGTACCCACACCCGCAGCACCCCCCGTCCTACCCCATCCACGGTACTCCTGCCCGCAGCACCGCCCACCCCTTCCCCACCCTCGGCACCAAACACATCCGGCCCCCAACCCCGGCAAATGCCCCTCCCCCACCCACGACACTTCCGCCCCCTCCCTACCCGTATCACCCACAACCCGCAAAACCCCCGCCCCTCCCCCACCCGTGGCACACCCGTACCTCCCCCACCCCCATACCCACTTCTCCACCCGCTACATCTCCGCACCCTCCACCCCACCCTCCCCCAACCCAACTCCATACCCACCACTCCCCCCCCCTCACCCTCCACCCCACCCGCACCTCCCCCACCCGCGGTACCCACAGGGTCTACCACATCCGCCCCCCACCCGCGGAACACGTCCCTCCGCCACCCGTAGCACCCACACCTGCAGCACCCGACACCCCTCCCCCACCCACGGAACCCCAATACCCCCCCCCCCCGCTACACCCCCACACCCTCCACCCCACCCACCCCTCCCCCACCCGCGACACCAACAGCATCCACCACATCTGCCCCCCACCAGCGGCACACGCCCCCCCATCCACAACATCCCCCTCCCACCCGCTGCACTCCCGCCCCCTCCCCCACCCATAGCACCCACACCCGCAGCACCCTACGCCCCTTCCCCTGCCCACAGTGCATCCGGACCCCCACCACGCCCCCACAGCCGCCACTCCACCAACCCCAGCCCCTCGGCCCCCACCCACATCATCTATAGACACCTTCCCGCATTCGGAGACCTACCACACCTCCCCCACCCGCAGCACCTCTGGACCATCTCCCACAGCACCTCCGGACCCCATCCACGGCTCCCCTGCAGCCACCCCTCCTCCACCTGCAGCACTTCTAGAACCCAACCTCACCCCCCCTGCAACCCCACCTCCCCAAACACACTCCCACTACATCGCCCCTCCCCCACGCACACCACCTCCAGACCCCCTCCTTCATCCACAGCCTCCTGCACCCACCCCTCCCCCACCAACAGCATCTACACTCCCCTTCCACACCCACACCTCCCCCACCTGCACCCCCTCCCCCATTCGCGCCCCCTCCACACCTCCCCCTCCCCCACCCACAGCACCTCTGCACCCTTTCCGCCATCCGTGCCACTGCACCCACCCTTCCACCACCAATCATGATTACAGCATCTAAAATATTGTCCTTTTTTATTCTTTGCCTTAGTCATATTTTTGTGAACTGATGAAATCTTGAGCCTTGCCTAATGCATCATTTTTTATATATATATATTTTTTATATTTTGTGCTGTGTCCGTCCTCCCAGTATATACATCCAAGGGCTGCTGCTGCTCCATCCAGCTACCTCGGTGCAACCTTTTGGCCTAAACTGGATTAAACAATATAGTGAGTTGTGAGGTGTTCAGAATAGACTGGAAATGAGTGGAAATGAATGTTGTTGAGGTTAATAATACGGCAGGAAAAAAAAAACACCCCCAAATTATTTTATTTTAGCTGTTTTTATGATTTTGAAAAAAAAAATACAGATGGGTCATTCCATGGTAACAAACGTTACATTTTGAAATATATTTCATTTGAAATAGATTTTTTTTCAGCATGTGTTTTGAATATTTTGTGCAAAGTAAATGTTGTTTGTGTGGTACATGATATGCTTTAATTTTTGATGCAAAGCTTGTCATGAAAACTGGTACCAAACGTTACATAAAAAGACCATTTTCATGGAATGACCCAGATCCAGGGCCGTTTCTTGGGGCAGGCGAGCAGTGCAAACGCACTGGGCGCCCGCCACGGCACTAACTGTGGCTCCCTGCTTCCGTCTCCTATTTCTCCCCGAGTAACCCGCTCGGGGGGCGGAGTTTCAAGGAATGACGCTGTTGCATCGTTACGTCACGACGCAACCCCGTCACTCTGTGAAACTCCACCCCACCCAGTGCGGATTACAGAGGGGGATCCAAGTTAGGAAGAGGGAAAGGCCAGCGCGAGGAGCGACTGGTGAGGCGGGCCGAAGAGCGGTAATCGCCTCTGTAAGTATTCTCTCTCTCTCTCTCTCTCAATGTGTAAAATGGGGACACCTGCCGTAATGTGTGAAATGGGGACTCTTGCCTGCCGTAGTGTGGGGATTTAATGTATCAAGGGCATTGCAGTGTGTGGCATAATATGGTACAGGGGGCATTACTGTGTGGGGCTTAATATGGTAGAATTTTTTTTTCCTGTGGTGGTCGTGATCTGTTGGATCCGGGTCAAAAACTGGATTGTGAGGTAGTCTTTTCAGACGAGGCCACACCCATTTAGATGAGGCCATACCCCCTTGGTCGGGTGCGCACAAAAGTTTTTTTTTAAATCTAGGTGTGTGTGGGGGGGGCGGGGACATTTTTTTATGTCACGGAAGGATGGTGGGGGGGCGCATTTTTAAATCTCGCACTGGGAGCCACATTGGCTAGAAACAGCCCTGCCCAGATCCAAAACCAAAACCCGCAAGGGCGGATTATGCAAAAGAATTACAGATCCAAAACACAAAGGAAATCCAGATCCAAAACCAAAACACAGAATCAGAAAAATTGCCCGATGCAAACCCTATTATTATTATTATTATTATTATTATTATGTATTTTGTTTTGATTCCCTATTCTGGAATGTTTTTTTCACCCTCTTTTGCACAAATTTTTCATACTTGTGTTCTCTTTCTTTTATTCTTAGGTTTATCAACATCATGTCAGCACGTTCCATTTACTTCTTCTTTCTCCTTGTGTTCATCATTTTCTTTCTCTACCTGTTCCCCAACATCAGCCATCTTTCCATTACCTCTTCTTCCAGTCAGACACAGAATAACCCTGTCCACATCCTCATCCTATCCTCATGGCGTTCTGGGTCTTCCTTTGTTGGACAGATCTTCAATCACCACCATAACGTATTTTACCTCTTTGAACCTGGATATTCAGTATGGATGAGGTTCAAGAAAGAGAGTGCCGCACTACTTCACTACCCAGTTAGAGACCTCTTCCGCTCTCTCTTTACCTGCGATGTTTCACCTCTCCAACAATACCTTCCTAATGGCGGTCAACACATATCAGACATGGGATTCTTCACAGAGAGCCGCGCTCTATGCTTTCCTCCAGCTTGCTCAGCTTATATCCCATCTGAAGGATTCGATCGTCAGACATGTTTCCACCGCTGTAGAAATGCCACCTTGGATAAAATGGAAAAGGCATGTAGGATGTACAGTCATGTGGTGATGAAAACAGTAAGAGTCCTAGATCTTTCTGTTCTCCTCCCGCTTTTCCAAGACCCTGCACTTGATCTTCGGATCCTTCACCTTGTGAGAGACCCTCGGGCTGTAGCTTCCTCAAGAAAATACTTTAGCCTGAGTGTGGAGAACCTAATAGTGCTTAAGGGAATCAATAAAGACAATAAGGTCACAACTGATCAGGTCATGATGAAAATCTGCAATGCTCAGGTTTCCATAAACCAAGTGGCAAAAGCAGTAGGACATTTATTGCCCAGGCGATATATGCTTATCCGATATGAGGATCTGGTGAGAGAGCCTATTTTCAATGTCAAACAAATGTACGATTTTGCTGACCTTAAATTAAATGACAAACTCGAGGGATGGATTTACAATATCACTCACGATAAAGCTAAACCAAAAGGTAGGTTTATGTCATTTTCCAAGCAGTCCGCAAAAGTAGCCCAAAAGTGGAGAACTGTAATGGACTTCCAGAAGGTAAAGGAGATTGAGCAGAACTGCAAAGCAGCCATGGATTTATTTGGTTACCTTCCGGTGCACTCAATAAACGATCTGAAGAACATGAGTTTAGACCTCATAATATAAATTATAGTAAAAGAACAATGGGACCATGTAAGAAAGCAGTACTACTACATTGTAGAGTGTACAATGGAAGATGCACTGACAAAGTGGTAGAACATTGCAAGGGTTAAATCAGGGAAGAGTTAAGAACTTCAGGGGTGTATTCAAGAAGTAGAAGTTATCATAGAGAGGAAACTTTCAGGGGTCACAATTTCAGCCTCATAGCACAGATTGTTAAAACGTACATAGAAAGCATATAATACACACACAAGCAGGGTATATATCAATCCCGCAATGGTATAGTTCACAAACAAGAGAATTCTCATATAACTGTTCAAGGAGAGTCCCAATGTGTTGAGGGGGTTCACGTGGCTCTCCAGGGGGTATACTTACTAAAGTGCAGGGTTATAGAAGTGAAACTGTTTCCCGTAGCAACCAGATTCTACTTATCAATTATCTAGCACAGTGGTTCTCAAAGACGAACTTTAGGAGCCCTAACACTTGTGATTCTGTAAGGAGTCCTGGAAAACATGAACTGTTTGGGGTCCTGAGGACTAAGGGGTCTATTTACTAAGCCTTGGATGGAGATAAAGTACCAGCCAATCAGCTCCTAACTGCCATGTTACAGGCTGTGTATGAAAAATGACAGGAGCCGATTGGCTGGTACATTATCTCCAGCTACTTTATCTCCATCCAAGGCTTAGTAAATAGACCCCAGAGTTTGAGAACTTGTGATCTAGCACCTTCTAGAAGATAATAGCTAGACTCTGATTGGTTGCTATGGGCAACATCTCCACTTCTATAAACCTGCACTTTAGTAAATATACCCCCAGGCCTGGTAAGCTTTATGTTGTTACCTTCCATTGTGCTATCACAGAGTGAGTGTCTGACGGAATTTATTCCGTTTATGAAACAGGTTGCCGGGTGATGTCCTCTAGTTTATGGCCTTGTCCATGCTCATTGCCAAGGGTTTCATGCTTGTTGCCAAGGGGTTTTCCTGCTCACTGCCAGGTGTCTCATGCTCATTGCCAAGGGGTTTTCCTGATCGCTGCAAGGGGTCTCATGTTTGCTGCCAAGGGTTTTCCTGCTCAGTGCCAATGGGTTTTCCTGCTCGTTGTGAAGGGGTTTCTAGCTTGTTGCAAAGGGGTCTCATGCTTGTTGCAAAGGGGTTTCCCTACTCGCTGCCAGGGGTCTCAACACCCGTGCCCACCTGCACCCATCTGCACCCGTCCACATATAGGAGCCGGGATGTTCTGGAACGCCGTTCCTGGTGACATCATTTTCATCAAGACCTTCAGGAGAGGTGTTCCGGAGTGTTCCGGCTGAAAAATAGCCCTGTCTGACAGTGTCTGTATGTCACATGCACACTGCACCATTTATATATTTTAGGGAAAACTAGAGTGACAGGAAAGATTTTTTCTTTCTTCCATGTGGGTAAATTCTACACAGATTTCCTTCCAGGTACACTAGGTAAACGTTTCCAATCTCACAAAATAATATGTTCTAGAAATGATTTAAGGGCACATGCCAGGAAATCATATGTAATATCAATTAGCAGTATTTAAATGTCTTCCTAATTAGGGCAGGTGCAAGTGCAGTATTTATTATTTAGTCCCGACAGATGGGATGTGATAATCAGGTGCAATGATGACATGGAGAGGCTGGTAATAAAGAGAAGATTTGCCACAGGGAAATAATAAAGGTGATCTATAAAAGTTCTGAGACATAAATAACACATTATAAGTATCCTTGATTTGCTCCACTTCAAATAACGTACTGTATACTTTAGAATATATATATCTATATATATATATATATGTATTATATATATCAGTGCCTACACATCATTGCCGAGTGATTATTCATTTTATTCAGTGATCTATTTTTTCTTTCCCATTCTTTTAGTTCACTCATCTGTCTTATTATATTCTAGTTATTTATCTGAGTAATATTTATTTTAGCAATGAAATACGGCTGAAAAATAAAAACAGATATTGTAATAAAAGTGTGAAGATGACGTAATATGAAAACTCTTAAATACCACGAGGACATGTCTGACATATAGGAGCCCACTCGCACAGTGCCCGAGGACCGGCAGTGCTATAGACGTACACTTCAGTTTGTCTCACTTGCACATGTTTCGTCTTTATCAGGTGTGTGGTGGTAGTAATACAGTAACAATGGACGCATGCATAGGTGGATTAAGGGGGGGGGGGGAGCTTGGTGTCCCCCGGTGAGAGATGCAGCCAGGAGCTGATGGCAGGGCCGGAAAAAGCCTTGGGGGGCACAGGGCTCTTAAGACAGGGGGGCCTCTGGGAAGTGGGGGTGTATATTTGATTGGCATCACCTGTGCTGAACTATTTAATTGATAAGAAGGGTATTTCAGAACGGGTGATTGCAATCATAAATTAAGAGGTAAGTCCAGGTAGAGAGCATTTTGTCCCTTCTGGAATGGGTCATGTTGGGAGGTATAGATAGTGTATATTACATTTAAACCAATGGTGTATATTAGATTTACAATAATAGTTTAATAATGCCTGAGTACTGTTTACAACTATTTTATAAAGTTTTCCTGTAGTGAAACAAAGACAACTTAAACAACCTTAAAATACCCATAGAAAAATTAAATCTAAAATGTATCTTGCAAGAATGCAATAGCAGCAGCCTCTGTACTACTTACACACTGGGACAGGACTCAGGAGGACTTTCTGTATGCGTCTCTCTCTAGACCCGAATGCTCTCATTAGATAGCAGGTTACACAGAAGGACCCAGACACCAAGGCGGGGAGGAGGAGAAGCTGGGATCCCTGGGTCACTTACAGCTCTCTCCTCCCTCTTGTCTCTGCCTGTACTGCATAGTGTCCTGGTCACATTCTGGCTGCCTAGTTGTGCTACTGCACAAGAGGGAGAGCTAGTGATGTTAGCCTGCTCTGGCCGAGGGCCCCACCAGATGCAGCCGGCCCCGGGGTCCAGTATGCCCTGTGCCGCTACTCCCTCCCCCCCTTACAGTGGCGTAACTAGAAATTTTTCTCCCCCCCCCCATACACCCCGTAATTGCCTGCGGCGCGCGCTGGCAAAAAGGGTGTGTGGCTTTGTCGAAATGGGCGTGGCTTTGCGTGGATGGCGTGGCATTGCAGGAAAAGACTACCTTATACCCCAGTTTTGCAACCTGCACGCCCAGACGTTAGCCACCACAGGAAAGAAAAATAATCCTGATTCATGCCCCTTACATTATTTGTCATTTTTCCTCCTTATAGTAATGCCCAGTATACATTATTCCACATACTGCAATGGCCCTTAGACATTATTCCACACACAATCAGTGATCGCGCTGAGCCAAAAAAAAAGTGGGTCCCAGGGACCCTTCACTTTTAAAAATTGGGGTCCTACCGGTCTTTTTCTGGGTCCCATCGGAATGAAGGTTCTTATTAATTTTAATCTTGTTTGGACACTACAAAAGTGTTGCAAGATGGGGGGGATGGGGTGACAATGCTGCTGGGCTCTGTAGCATGCAGGACACCCTGCACCAGAGCTGTAACTAGACATTTTGGTGCCCTTAGGCAGAAAGTGAATTGGTGTTAGACCACAAAGAACAGGTAGTGCGCGCCGTAGGCGCGCCACAAAATTTTAGGGGTGTGGCTTCATAGGGAAGGGGCGTGGCCACATAATAGTGTCAATTCACATTACACCACACAGTAGTGGCGCTTATACACATTGCACCAGGTAGAACCTCCTATGCACACTGATCCAGGTAGATCACGTCATACACTTTGCTCCAGGTACAGCACGTCATACACTTTGCACCAGGTACAGCACGTCATACACTTTGCACCAGGTAGAGCACGTTATCATACACATTGCCGCTAGGTAGAGCACGTTATCATACACAGTGCGCCAGGTAGAACACGTTATACACACTGCGCCAGGTAGAGCACGTTATCATACACATTGCGCCAGGTAGAGCATGTTATCATACACATTGCCGCTAGGTAGAGCAAGTTATCATACACATTGCATCAGGTAGAGCATGTTATCATACACATTGCCGCTAGGTAGAGCAAGTTATCATACACATTGCCGCTAGGTAGAGCAAGTTATCATACACATTGCGTCAGGTAGAACAAGTTATTATACACATTGCGCCAGGTAGAGCACGTTATTATACACAATGCGCCTGGTAGAGCACGTTATTATACACATTGCGCCAGGTAGAGCACGTTATCAGCCACATTGCGCCAGGTAGAACACGTTATTATACACAATGCGCCTGGTAGAGCACATTATCATACACATTGCGCCAGGTAGAACACGTTATTATACACAATGCGCCAGGTAGAGCACGTTATAATACACATTGCACTAGGTAGAGCACGTTATCATACACATTGCGCCAGGTAGAACACGTTATTATACACATTGCGCCAGGTAGAACACGTTATCATACACATTGCGCCAGGTAGAACACGTTATCATACACATTGCGCCAGGTAGAACACGTTATTATACACATTGCGCCAGGTAGAACACGTTATCATACACATTGCGCCAGGTAGAACACGTTATCATACACATTGCGCCAGGTAGAGCACGTTATCATACACATTGCGCCAGGTAGAACACGTTATTATACACAATGCGCCTGGTAGAGCACGTTATAATACACATTGCACTAGGTAGAACACGTTATTATACACAATGCGCCTGGTAGAGCACGTTATAATACACATTGCACTAGGTAGAACACGTTATTATACACAATGCGCCTGGTAGAGCACGTTATAATACACATTGCACTAGGTAGAACACGTTATCATACACATTGCGCCTGGTAGAGCACGTTATTATACACATTGCACCAGGTAGAGCACGTTATCATACACATTGCGCCAGGTAGAACACGTTATCATACACATTGCGCCAGGTAGAACACGTTATCATACACATTGCGCCAGGTAGAACACGTTATCATACACATTGCGCCAGGTAGAGCACGTTATCATACACATTGCGCCAGGTAGAACACGTTATTATACACATTGCGCCAGGTAGAACACGTTATTATACACATTGCGCCAGGTAGAACACGTTATTATACACAATGCGCCTGGTAGAGCACTGAGGCACATTGCAGTAACCACTCACTTATCACCTCCAGTTGCACGAAGGGGCCGTTTGACACAAGTGGTTCCGCCCCCAGCAGCAACTCACTGACACTCACCATTTTTTCTGACAGCACAGTGCAGTGAGTGCACTGGCACAAGTAGCCAGCCTGCGCCTGTAGTAGCCGCAGCCTGGAGGAGCTCTATGTGAAATCGCAAGCAGAGGCTGTTCTCTGGCAAGAAGGAGCTCGTCCAATCGCTTCCCCTGACGGGCTGGCCACTGCTAAATATACCGATAATCAGTTCCAACTGTGTCAAAGTAGTGGAGCCCCAGGTGCAATGGGAAAGTCAGTGTCACTGCACAGTTGTACTGATATACTGGTATATTTAGCAGTGGCCAGCCCGTCAGGGGAAGCGATCGGAGGAGCTCCTTCTTGCCAGCCTCTGCTTGCGATTTCACAGATAGCTCCTTCATGCTGCGGCGCCGGCTGGCTACTTGTGCCAGTGCACTCACTGCACTGTGCTGTCAGAAAAATGGTGTCAGTGAGGCCCTGACACTCTGAGCGGCCTCACATTGCACACACGGAGCTTGCAGCCCCCGGACATCCCGCATCTGCACCAGCTACTCCAGTTGAAGCGGGGCGATGCAGCACTGTCTACTGCTTACCTACAGCGGGAGCTGCGCAGCCCGGACGGCTCCTGCTGGAAGGTAGTTGTCGGGTCTCGGTGGGGCGTTGAGCGGGTCCCGGGTAGGGGGGTGGCGGCGGGCAGATCCGGAGCTGTACTCCCAGTCGCAGAGGAGGGTGCTGGCGGCAGAGCGGCAGTGGAGCCGGATGAGCGGGGCCAGTCTGTCAGCCCTGCAGCACAGATTCATGTGCTGGCGGGGAGCAGGATTCAAAGCGGGAGATGCTGCAGGCTGTGATTGGATGGAGACTACAGGAGGTGATTGGCCGAGGAAACAGCCAGTCATCTCCTGCATTCCGCTGACAGGCTTAACACATGCAAACACATATTCAGATGAGCGCGTCCTGTGGGACCCGCTCATCTTCTAAATGTGAGTCCCGGGCGGCTGTTTCTGGGTAAAATACGCGCCATGGCGCGTTTTTGCGATCACTGACAATAATGCACATGACACAATATGCACACACCGTAATGCCCCCTACACATTATGCCACACACCGTAATGCCCCCGACACATTATGCCACACACCGTAATGCCCCCGACACATTATGCCACACACCGTAATGCCTGTGACACATTATGACAGGAATCGCAAAACCAGTTATACATTATGCTACACACTGCAATGCCCCTGATACATTATAGCACACACAATGTCTGTGACACAGTATGACACACACCACAATGATCCTGAGACATTATACCACATACCACAATGCCCGTGATATAGTATACAACACACCGTAATGCCTGATACATTATGCCACACACCGCAATGTCCGTGATACATTATGCCACACACCGTAATGCCCATTACACATTAAGTTCTACAGTAAGGCTTCCAATTACTTTTAAATTACCTCCTCGTTGCCAGGGGTTTCATGCTCTTGGTTCCATGCACGGTGCCAGGGGTTTTCATGCTCAGGGTGTCATGCTCGTTGCCAGGGGTTTCATGCACTGGGTGTCCTGCTCGTTGCTAGGGGGTAGTGCTTGTTGCTAGGGCCGTGCTCCCAGTGCCACATATGCTCCCAGTGCCAGATATTCCCCCACAGTGCCAGGTATATGCACCCAGTGCCAGATATTCCCCCACAGTGCCAGGTATATGCACCCAGTGCCAGATATTCCCCCACAGTGCCAGGTATTTGCCCCCCCCCCCCCCCCAGTGCCAGATATTCCCCCACAGTGCCTGCTTCCCCCCCAGTGCCAGATATTCCCCCCCAGTGCCAGGTATATGCCCCCAGTGCCAGATATCCCCCCCCCCCTCCAGTGCCAGGTATATGCCCCCAGTGCCAGGTATATGACCCCCCAGTGCCAGATATTTCCCCCCCCCCAGTGCCAGGTATATGCCCCCAGTGCCAGATATTCCCCCACAGTGCCAGGCATATGCCCCCAGTGCCAGATATTCCCTCCCAGTGCCTGCTTCCCCCCCCCAGTGCCAGGTACATGCCCCCCCAGTCACGGGTATATGCCCCCAGTGCTGGGTATATGCCCCCCCAGTGCCAGGTATATGCCCCCCCAGTGCCAGGTATATGCCCCCAGTGCCAGGTATATGCCCCCCCAGTGCCAGATATTCTCCCAGTGCCAGATATTCCCCCCCAGTGCCAGGTATATGCCCCCAGTGCCAGGTATATGCCCCCAGTGCCAGGTACATGCCCCCCTAGTGCCAGTTATATGCCCCCAGTGCCAGGTATATGCCCCCAGTGCCAGATATTCCCCCCCCCAGTGCCTGCTTCCCCCCCAGTGCCAGGTATATGCCCCCAGTGCCGGGTATATGCCCCCCCCAGTGCCAGGTATATGCCCCCAGTGCCGGGTATATGCCCCCCCAGTGCCGGGTATATGCCCCCAGTGCCAGGTACATGCCCCCCAGTGCCAGATATTCCCCCCTAGTGCCTGCTTCCCCCCCAGTGCCAGGTATATGCCTCCAGTGCCGGGTATATGCCCCCCCAGTGCCAGGTATATGCCCCCCAGTGCCGGGTATATGCCCCCAGTGCCAGGTACATGCCCCCAGTGCCGGGTATATGCCCCCCCAGTGCCAGGTATATGCCCCCAGTGCCAGGTATATGCCCCCAGTGCCAGGTACATGCCCTCAGTGCCAGGTATATGCCCCCCCAGTGCCAGGTATATGTCCCCAGTGCCGGGTATATGCCCCAGTGCCTGCTCCTCCGGCCCCCCCCCTATGTGTTGGAGGGACACGAGCGCATCGCGCGTCTCTCCTGTGTCCCTCCTGGCTCTCCCCCAGCTGTCTAATAAAGGAAGTGCCGTTCATGAGCCAATCAGAGCTCACGAACGGCACTTGCTTCCTTAGACCGGCCGGGGGAGAGCCAGGAGGGACACAGGAGAGACGCGCGATGCGCTCGTGTCCCTCCAACACATGGGGGGGGGGAGAGCCGGGGGAGCAGGCACCGCAGCAAGGAGGGAGAGGAGATCGCAGATTGACATGCGGACGCTCGTCTGCATGTCAATCTGTTCTAAATCAGTGGCGCCCCCGCAGCCCCTCGCCCCCAAGCCACCGCGAGGACTGCGGGGGCAGTAGTTACGCCACTGCCCCCTTATTCTGGCTACGGATGATGGCATGGCAGTGAGACGCAGGCAGGAGATGATGGTGTGGATGAGAGGCACAGAGGGAAGGAGGTGACACGAGTCTGGTTGAACCTCTGTTGTATGATGATGACCTTAGTTATATTCCTACACAAACAGACATCTTCCGAACCATGTAGTTTCCTATATGAATAGTGAATACCGACTGAAGACGCTGGGAGGATATGTTTCTTCAGAGGTTCCCCGTTGTGAGAAACCACCATATAGGTAATGTACATATGAAATGGAAAGGAATGCTTCTGACACGCCCCCATTTTCAGTGACCACGCCCCTTGTGTCATGTAGCCACATCCTTTTTTGCGCACACACCTTTGATGAGCACACGCAGTAACGCTAAGAAATTTTGTCTACTTGCACCACTGAGAGCCGCTATAAACAGCTTTTGCCCGATGGCTTCCTGGCCTCCCGGTGCTTGCCTACAGTGTCACAGACTCTCAGCCAGGATTGAGTGCCAATAGGTGCTGCTTGACATGCCCAATAGGTGGCGCTAGACGTGCCCCTCAGCCTCTAATAAAATGTGCCCATATGTGGCTCTGTCCTCTACATTACCTGCTCTGTGGCATGACAACAGAGGCGATTAAATGCATTGATTATATTGTTAGCTAATTAGCCAATAAACAAGATAGTGAGATGATTCATAGCCTATGTTACTTGGAGGATCACAAGGAATGTTTCAGTGAAAACCCAGACAAAATTGGTTTTATTTATATATATATATATATATATATATATATACTGCTCAAAAAAATAAAGGGAACACTTAAATAACACATCCTAGATCTGAATGAATGAAATATTCTTATTAAATACTTCGTTCTTTACATAGTTGAATGTGCTGACAACAAAATCACACAAAAATTATCAATGGAAATCAAATTTATTAACCCATGGAGGTCTGGATTTGGAGTCACACTCAAAATTAAAGTGGAAAAACACACTACAGGCTGATCCAACTATGATGTAATGTCCTTAAAACAAGTCAAAATGAGGCTCAGTAGTGTGTGTGGCCTCCACGTGCCTGTATGACCTCTCTACAATTCCTGGGTATGCTCCTGATGAGGTGGCGGATGGTCTCCTGAGGGATCTCCTCCCAGACCTGGACTAAAGCATCCGCCAACTCCTGGACAGTCTGTGGTGCAACGTGGCGTTGGTGGATGGAGCGAGACATGATGTCCCAGATGTGCTCAATTGGATTCAGGTCTGGGGAACGGGCAGGCCAGTCCATAGCATCAATGCCTTTGTCTTGCAGGAACTGCTGACACACTCCAGCCACATGAGGTCTAGCATTGTCTTGTATTAGGAGGAACCCAGGGCCAACCGCACCAGCATATGGTCTCACAAAGGGTCTGAGGATCTAATTTCGGTACCCAATGGCAGTCAGGCTACCTCTGGCGAGCACATGGATGACTGTGCGGCCACCCAAAGAAATGCCACCCCACACCATTACTGATCCACTGCCAAACCGGTCATGCTGGAGGATGTTGCAGGCAGCAGAACGTTCTCCTTGGCGTCTCCAGACTCTGTCACATGTGCTCAGTGACAACCTGCTTTCATCTGTGAAGAGCACAGGGCGCCAGTGGCGAATTTGCCAATCTTGGTGTTCTCTGGCAAATGCCAAATGTCCTGCACGGTGTTGGGCTGTAAGCACAGCCCCCACCTGTGGAAGTCGGGCCCTCATACCACCCTCATGGAGTCTGCTTCTGATCGTTTGAGTAGACACATGCACATTTGTGGCTTGCTGGAGGTCATTTTGCAGGGCTCTGGCAGTGCTCCTCCTTGCACAAAGGCGGAGGTAGCGGTCCTGCTGCTGGATTGTTGCCCTCCTACGGCCTCCTCCAAGTCTCCTGATGTACTGGCCTGTCTCCTGGTAGCGTCTCTATGCTCTGGACACTACGCTGACAGACACAGCAAACCTTCTTGCCACAGCTCGCATTGATGTGCCATCCTGCATGAGCTGCACTACCTGAGCCACTTGTGTGGGTTGTAGACTCCGTCTCATGCTACCACTAGAGTGAAAGCACCGCCAGCTTTCAAAAGTGACCAAAACATCAGCCAGAAAGCATAGGAGCTGAGAAGTGGTCTGTGGTCACCACCTGCAGAACAACTCCTGTATTGGGGGTGTCTTGCTAATTGCCTATAATTCCCACCTGTTGTCTATTCCATTTGCACAACAGCATTGGAAATTGATTGTCAATCAGTGCTGCTTCCTAAGTGGACAGTTTGATTTCACAGAAGTGTGATTGACTTGGAGTTACATTGTGTTGTTTAAGTGTTCCCTTTATTTTTTTGAGCAGCTTATATATATATATATATATATATATATATATATATATATATATATATATATATATACATATACATACAGTACTGTGCAAAAGTTTTAGGCAGGTGTGGAAAAAAATAGTTTATTTTTGTCAATTAACAAAATGCAAGGTGAATGAACAGAAGAGAAATCAAAATCAAACCAATATTTGGTGTGACCACCCTTTGCCATCAAAACAGCATCAATTATAGGTACACTTGCACACAGTTTTTGAAGGAACTCGGCCGGAGAACTAACCACAGATCTTCTGTGGATGTAGGCTTGCGCAAATCCTTCTATCTCTTCATGTAATCCCAGGCAGACGCGATTATGTTGTGATCAGATGCTTTCAGGACTCCTTGTTCTTCCTAATGCTGAAGATAGTTCTTAATGACATTGGCTGTGGTTGAGATCTATTGTACTGAACATTTGTACACTTATATTATTAATGTTATAAATAACACAAATAACAAGGTACATTGTCATTGCATGCACATTGTGTCATAGAGCTGTTGTCGCCTAATTGCTTATATTTGAGGTCATGCACTGATGCAGAATCTGCGCTGAACCTGGGGCTGGTGTATATTGTGACTTACGGAGGTTGTAGCAGGTATTATTTTGCCATCTAAAGACAGGAGAAGCCCGGGGAGGAGATGCTGCTTGCAACTCTGGGGGTAGGGCAGACTCTCCACATCATTAGACTGCACCTTGATCCCTGTACTATCTCCCCATCCTGCTCTCGTCAGTAGGAAGTGGGTGGGATGAGGGAGATCTGCCTATTCTTCTGAGGGTGCGGGGAGACTGTTCAAAAAATTGTGTCTCCCGCAACATCTGAGAGAGTAAGCAACTATAGTTTGCACATATTATACGTGCAGAATTAATTAGGAAATATGACCTATAATAGTATCTAGGCAGGTGGGTCTAATTTACAGTACCGAATAATTATTATAGGTACACTTGCACACAGTTTTTGAAGGAACTCGGCAGGAGAACTAACTACTGATCTTCTGTGGACATATGCTTGCTAAAATCCGTCTATCTCTTCATGTAATGTCAGGCAGAAATGATGATGTTACTAGTTATCAGGGCTCTGTGGGAGCCATATCATCACTTCCAGGACTCCTTGTTCTTCTTTACGCTGTAGATAGTTCTTAATGACATTGGCTGTGGTTATTTGAGATCCATTGTACTGAACATTTGTACACTTATATTATTCATGAATGTTATAAGTAACACAAATAACAAGGTACATTGTCATTGCATGCACATTGTGTCATAGAACTGTTGTTGTCGCCTAATATTTGAGGTCATGCTCTGATACTGAATCTGCACTTAGCCTGGGGCTGATGCAAGCCTCAATATTGTGACTCACGGAGGTTGTAGCAGGTATTATTTTGCTATCTAAAGATGGGAGAAGCCCAGGGGGGAGATGCTGCTTAGAGCAGTGGTTTCTCGGATGGTTGGCAATAAATATGGTCTTAGAAGAGCTTGGAAACCCCTCTGACCATTGGCAGATTCCTTGTTCTCCGGGTTAGGGAAGGGGCAGATAAACACCAATGCCACCACAATAGCCAAAGGGAGGTGCCCGACAGTCACCAGGGAGGGCATTTTTGCATCCAATGCACATATTTTTCCACCAATATCTCAGACTTCCAAGAAGCATCAGGTAAGGAAGGATTGGAAGTCTGAGAACAGTCACAAACAATAACCAACATTAAGTCCTCTTTCTGAGGACCCCACTGTTTGCTGAAAATAGAGTTGTCTTGTCTAGAGGGATGGCGGTGGGCTGTATGACATCAGTGACGAGGTCATTACCAGTGTTTGCCTGCAGAAAGAAGAGTCACTGGATCTACTAAGTTCTGGAGCTGCTCTCTCATACTGCCCCTAGTGGTAGCGCTCTGGCACAGCCTGTGCATATATTCTTTCACCACAGTGGTGTAAAATAAAAGTGTAAGTAAATGAAATAAGTAAAACAACACACACTCACGTACATTTTTGTGATTCCAAATGTGTGATGCATCACAAAGGGTGTGTGTGTGTGTGTGTGTGTGTGCCACAGTACGGGGTGGGGTGGGTGCTGCATTACAAGAGGGGGTCACATCACAGGAGGTGTGTACTACATTACAGGGGTGTGTGCCGCATCACAAAGGGGGGTTTGCTGCATTACAGGGGGTGTGTGCCGCATTACAGGGTGTGTGTGTCGCAGTACGGGGGGAGGGGGGGTGCTGCATTACAAGAGGGGGTCGCATTACAGGAGGTGTGTACTACATTACAGAGGGAGTGTGCCGCATTGGGGGGCATAAGATACCTTGTAGCCATGGCAGCATCACTGGATGGCAAATGGCAAAGGGGGTAATTCAGAGTTGATCGCAGCAACAAATTTGTTAGCAGTTGGGCAAAACCATGTGCACTGCAGGGGGGACAGATGTAACATGTGCAGAGAGAGTTAGATTTGGGTGTGGTGTGTTCAAACTGAAATCTAAATTGCAGTGTAAAAATAAAGCAGCCAGTATTTACCCTGCACAGAAACAATATAACCCACCTAAATCTAACTCTCTCTGCATGTTACATCTGCCCCACCTGCAGTGCACATGGGCCCTCATTCCGAGTTGTTCGCTCGCTAGCAGATTTTAGCAGCATTGCAGACACTAGGCCGCCGCCCTCTGGGAGTGTATCTTAGCTTAGCAGAATTGTGAATGAAAGATTAGCAGAATTGCGAATAAATAATTCTTAGCAGTTTCTGAGTAGCTCCAGACCTACTCCTAGATTGCGATCAGCTCAGGCCGTTTCGTTCCTGGTTTGACGTCACAAACACGCCCTGCGTTCGGCCAGCCACTCCCCCGTTTCTCCAGCCACTCCCGCGTTTTATACTGACACGCCTGCGTTTTTCCGCACACTCCCAGAAAACGGTCAGTATCCGCCCAGAAACACCCACTTCCTGTCAATCACACTACGATCACTTCAACGATGGAAATTCTTCGTTCTGCCGTGAGTAAATCTACTAAGTTTTGAGCTAAAATACTTAGCGCATGCGCACTGCGTACCATGCGCATTTTCGCATTAATCGCTCCGTTTCGAAAATCGGCAACGAGCGAACAACTCAGAATGACCCCCTATATACTATTGCTTTTGTGGTCATAATATGAGCCACTGGCCAAGATGACGGATGAGAGGAGCTTCCGGGCAACTGGAAACACCCCCCCCCCCTGCGTTTGCTTATGTACACAACTACTTGCTTGATGTCTGCATGTCCTTTGTAATCTCTGACCACCCGATAAGTTCAAATGCTTATCCATTTCTCACACCGCCCTTAGTTGAGTCCATTCTGTCCGTGCTCACTCCCAAAACGGAACTGATACACCACAGGTAAGTAGCAATTACCATCCAAAAAGTGCTACAGCAACATGACCACACATATATCCAGAAGTAATCAGTTCTAGGTACCTACGTAGTAACCAAATAAACCTCTTATGACGTTGTAGGAAGCGTCAGTAACAGGTGGTGACCTCTAGTAAGAAGGATTCCCCTGCAGCAGGTGACGTGGATTGTAGAGTAAGAAGAGAGACCAAGGTCTTTTTGCCTGCATTCAAATAAATTCAGGTTCTACAACTAACCTCCACCAGACATAACCTCCACCAGACATAGGGGGTCATTCCGACCCGATTGCACGGTGCAGTTTTTCACAGCGGTGCGATCGGGTCTGAACTGCGCATGCGTCGCGACCGCAATGCGCAGGCGCATCGCTGCCCGGCACCGGGAAACGCCGGGCAATGTGGGACCTTACGAAGAAGGCGATCGCAAGGAGATTGACAGGAAGAAGGCGTTTCTGGGTGTCAACTGACCGTTTTCTGGGAGTGCCATGGAAAACGCAGGCGTGTCCAAGCGTTTGCAGGGTGGGTGTCTGACGTCAATTCCGGGACCTGACAGGCTGAAGTGATCGTAGCGGCTGAGTAAGTTCAGAGCTACTCAGAAACGGCACAAAAACTTTTTGCACAGCTCCACTGCACAAGCGATCGCACACTTGCACAGCTAAAATATACTCTCCCATAAGCGACGACTATCTGATTGCACGGCTGCAAAAAACTGCTACCGTGCGATCAACTCGGAATGACCCCCATAATCTCCACCTTCGTGTTTAACCTGATCCTATTTGGCTACAGACAATACTTCTTTTACATACACTGTCTCCAGCCTTCACCAGTGCATGAAATACAGTTTTGCATTATACAGTATAGCACTATTTTCCTGTATAGAATACTCATTACTCAAGGCTGACTTTTTCCTTTGCATACAAATATATACACAGTTATGTATCCTAACAACCTGTTCTGGTGATGAGATTGCTACATCGCTGGCAAAGATTCCTTACAGATACTTTGAAAGTGTTGTCTTCTACATATACTTTTTAAATGTATGTATGACCGCCGACACAGTTTTACTATTCTCTGCTTTATTCAGGCCAGCAACAAAGATACATTACAGGCTAGTTATTACAGTATGTGATATCATTTTCATTAAATAGTTTTCAAGACTCATCATTTTTGTTTTTAAATAGTATGCAGTACCTTCATTTTACCACCAGATGTCCCTCTATATCCATGAAAAGCTTTTCCAAAAATGTGCCTCCAAGTACAGCAGTGGCAACAGTGACACCTGCAGGTTGTAATACACAAAACGAAAGTTGTCTTGATAACTTCTGAAATGTCATAGAGACACACAGCGATGGCTATACACTAAGCACTGGGAATAGCAATGGCCTATGTAATCTGTGTCGTGGACAGCAAAGCTGATGGTGATGGGGAATAATGGAATGAACAAATTAAAACTAAACAGACCGGCAATGAGAAGAATATAATACCGGTCTCCGCATCTAATAATTTCATTAAATTATTTACATCCAGTGAAGAATGTTTTTCATGTTTTGACAATATTTTGAGGAGTTGGGAATGGATGGGGAGTTGGGATCATTAGCTTACATCCTAATGCATTTATTCACAGCTACATGCTGGTACACAAAGGGTGTCCCCAGGACTTCTGAAGATCATCTCCAAGCAGCAAATATTAATTGTTGTATTATCACCACAACAAAAGGAAGACAGTGTTCTTCTACCACTGACACCGAGAGGAGCCTGTGGCACATTTACATGAGGAGCTTCTACAGATGGCGACAGCACGGTGAGGTCTTCACTGACATTCTGAGTTATTACTGCAGCATGGCCATTACAAATCAGGAAGATTACAGCCTCCATGGTGAGCGACTAAGCGTCTTACTTTGCAACCAGTTATGCGACACACCTGCGAAATACACTGACCATTTCTACTAATACTCAGAATATGGCCATATGCAACGTGTGCTTAGTCAGCTGACTGCTCCACAGGTGCAAAGGAGCGGGACATAGTGTAGGAGGAAAGGGGGGAATGACCCCCCCCCCGAAAGCCTCATGTTCCAAGGTTCCTCAGATAACCTATATGTCCCAGGTGCCACTACTACCTCTGAGATGACTTCTATGCCCCAGGTGCCAGCTGCTACCTCTGAGATGACTTCTATGCTCCAGGTGCCACTACTACCTCTGAGATGACTTCTATGCCACAGGTGCCAGCTGCTACCTCTGAGATGACTTCTATGCTCCAGGTGCCACTACTACCTCTGAGATGACTTCTATGCTCCAGGTGCCACTACTACCTCTGAGATGACTTCTATGCTCCAGGTGCCAGCTGCTACCTCTAAGATGACTTGCATGCCCCAGGTGCCAGTGATAACTCTGAGATTACTTATATGCTCCAGGTGCTAGCTGCTACTTCTGGGATGACTTGCATGCCCCAGGTGCCAGTTGCTGACTCTGAGATTACTTCTATGCTCCAGGTGCCAGCTGCTAGCACTGAGATGACTCCTATGCTCCAGTTGCCAGCTGCTACCACTGAGATTCTTTGCCCGGGTGGCAGTTGCTACCCCTGAGATAGCTAGTATGCCCCAGCTGGCAGTTGCTACCTCTGACATGACTTATTTGCCCCAGGTGCCACTTGCTACCTTTGATATTACTTTCATGCCCAACTAGCAGTTGCTATCTCTGAGATGACTTCTTTGCCCCTGGTAGCAATTGCTACCTCTGAGATGACTTTATTTGCCACAAGTGGTAGTTGCTACCTTTGAGATTACCTCTATGTCCCAGGTGCCAGTTGTTACCTCCAAGATGACTACTTTGCCCAAAACCTCCTAGTTTACTGCTTTGGCTTCTGAGCATCCAGCTGGGAAATGTTTAGCCCCATGGACACCTATGGCTGGGCCCATGCTGCCTACAACACTAATTTCTGCCGTCCAAGGGATTTCCGCATACTCTCTCAAGTCTTCTTTTCAGATTTCTCCAGTAACTTCTTATTTGGAAGGATCTGTTGGGCATCTGGAGTCAGGATGACGTACTGTCAGGATCATTCACGGGAGGAGTTATAGGACTTTCTCCACATCTGCCTCCTGGCGTGCAGATAAGAGGCGCCATCCTCAAGGTTTATCCTACCTCGCGTCACGGAACCTCAAACCCCCAGCTAGATCATTCAAGTTAGACAGCCGTAAGACTGCTCCATCCTGACCTGTAACTGCATTGCGCTTTCACTTCTGGGGCTAAATGTAATAAATATCCGGATTGGGGTGGTCTAGAATCTACAGTGGATTGATGGTGGTTTTACTGTCTGCAAACATTTACTGAAGGGCGGTTTTGATGCCTGAACATAATCTGCAGTAGATCCTGTCAGACGACAGTTGACAACCCTCTGTGGTGGAGATTAATGTCCAAACCGCTATGGAATATAAGCTTTTCTTTTCAGATTCCTTTAATGGTGTTTGGCTGTTGTAGGAAGCCCCATTCAGTTGACACCATAGAAACGGACACCTAGCCTCTTCGACTTTCACTGTGTGGGTCAGTGAGGAGTGTGGGTGGAGAAGGAGAAAGTATAAGGTGAAGTATATACGTGATTGCTGGTTGTGGTGAGTTCTCTGAAAGTTGCCCTGTTCCTCGCCCTGTACACTGTCTGTTTGAGGGTGTTTTTCTTAAACTGTAGTCTAGTCTATTATTGGGGGAGGGGGGGGGGGTTGTTATTTGTAAGCCATGTGTGTGTGTTTTGTTTGTGTTAGTATGGTGTGAATGTGCAGTATATTTTATCGTGTTTTATATATAGTTTGTGTATTTTTGTTGAAATTCAGTCACGTCTGGTAAGAGGCATCATCGCCCAAAGACGTACTGGATGATATTAATGTCAAGCACTCTTGCCTGTCAAATCAAGTCATGTACCTATTGTTATAGCAGGTACCAGGTTTGTGATATCAGTGTGACCTGTGTATAGTGATCAGTGTGTATCAGGTGTGTGATATCAGTGTGACCTGTGTAAAGTGATCAGTGTGTATCAGGTGTGTGATATCAGTGTGACCTGTGTATAGTGATCAGTGTATATCAGGTGTGTGATATCAGTGTGACCTGTGTAAAGTGATCAGTGTGTATCAGGTGTGTGATATCAGTGTGACCTGTGTATAGTGATCAGTGTGTATCAGGTGTGTGATATCAGTGTGACCTGTGTATAGTGATCAGTGTATATCAGGTGTGTGATATCAGTGTGATCTGTGTATAGTGATCAGTGTATATCAGGTTTGTGATATCAGTGTGTATCAGGTGTGTGATATCAGTGTGCCCTGTGTAAAGTGATCAGTGTGTATCAGGTGTGTGATATCAGTGTGCCCTGTGTAAAGTGATCAGTGTGTACCAGGTTTGTGATATCAGTGTGACCTGTGTAAAGTGATCAGTGTGTATCAGGTGTGTGATATCAGTGTGACCTGTGTAAAGTGATCAGTGTGTATCAGGTGTGTGATATCAGTGTGACCTGTGTATAGTGATCAGTGTGTATCAGGTGTGTGATATCAGTGTGACCTGTGTAAAGTGATCAGTGTGTATCAGGTGTGTGATATCAGTGTGACCTGTGTAAAGTGATCAGTGTGTATCAGGTGTGTGATATCAGTGTGACCTGTGCAAAGTGATCAGTGTGTATCAGGTGTGTGATATCAGTGTGACCTGTGTATAGTGATCAGTGTGTATCAGGTGTGTGATATCAGTGTGACCTGTGTAAAGTGATCAGTGTGTATCAGGTGTGTGATATCAGTGTGACCTGTGTACAGTGATCAGTGTGTACCAGGTGTGTGATATCAGTGTGACCTGTGTACAGTGATCAGTGTGTACCAGGTGTGTGATATCAGTGTGACCTGTGTACAGTGATCAGTGTATATCAGGTGTGTGATATCAGTGTGACCTGTGTACAGTGATCAGTGTATATCAGGTGTGTGATATCAGTGTGACCTATGTATAGTGATCAGTGTATATCAGGTGTGTGATATCAGTGTGACCTATGTATAGTGATCAGTGTGTACCAGGTGTGTGATATCAGTGTGACCTGTGTACAGTGATCAGTGTGTACCAGGTGTGTGATATCAGTGTGACCTGTGTACAGTGATCAGTGTATATCAGGTGTGTGATATCAGTGTGACCTGTGTACAGTGATCAGTGTATATCAGGTGTGTGATATCAGTGTGACCTATGTATAGTGATCAGTGTATATCAGGTGTGTGATATCAGTGTGACCTATGTATAGTGATCAGTGTGTACCAGGTGTTTGATATCAGTGTGACCTGTGTAAAGTGATCAGTGTGTATCAGGTGTGTGATATCAGTGTGACCTGTGTATAGTGATCAGTGTGTATCAGGTGTGTGATATCAGTGTGACCTGTGTAAAGTGATCAGTGTGTATCAGGTGTGTGATATCAGTGTGACCTGTGTACAGTGATCAGTGTGTACCAGGTGTGTGATATCAGTGTGACCTGTGTACAGTGATCAGTGTGTACCAGGTGTGTGATATCAGTGTGACCTGTGTACAGTGATCAGTGTATATCAGGTGTGTGATATCAGTGTGACCTGTGTATAGTGATCAGTGTGTACCAGGTGTGTGATATCAGTGTGACCTATGTATAGTGATCAGTGTATATCAGGTGTGTGATATCAGTGTGACCTATGTATAGTGATCAGTGTATATCAGGTGTGTGATATCAGTGTGACCTATGTATAGTGATCAGTGTATATCAGGTGTGTGATATCAGTGTGACCTGTGTAAAGTGATCAGTGTATATCAGGTGTGTGATATCAGTGTGACCTGTGTAAAGTGATCAGTGTATATCAGGTGTGTGATATCAGTGTGACCTATGTATAGTGATCAGTGTATATCAGGTGTGTGATATCAGTGTGACCTATGTATAGTGATCAGTGTATATCAGGTGTGTGATATCAGTGTGACCTGTGTACAGTGATCAGTGTATATCAGGTGTGTGATATCAGTGTGACCTGTGTAAAGTGATCAGTGTATATCAGGTGTGTGATATCAGTGTGACCTGTGTAAAGTGATCAGTGTATATCAGGTGTGTGATATCAGTGTGACCTGTGTAAAGTGATCAGTGTGTATCAGGTGTGTGATATCAGTGTGACCTGTGTAAAGTGATCAGTGTATATCAGGTGTGTGATATCAGTGTGACCTGTGTAAAGTGATCAGTGTATATCAGGTGTGTGATATCAGTGTGACCTGTGTAAAGTGATCAGTGTATATCAGGTGTGTGATATCAGTGTGACCTGTGTACAGTGATCAGTGTGTATCAGGTGTGTGATATCAGTGTGACCTATGTATAGTGATCAGTGTATATCAGGTGTGTGATATCAGTGTGACCTATGTATAGTGATCAGTGTATATCAGGTGTGTGATATCAGTGTGACCTGTGTAAAGTGATCAGTGTATATCAGGTGTGTGATATCAGTGTGACCTGTGTAAAGTGATCAGTGTATATCAGGTGTGTGATATCAGTGTGACCTATGTATAGTGATCAGTGTATATCAGGTGTGTGATATCAGTGTGACCTGTGTACAGTGATCAGTGTATATCAGGTGTGTGATATCAGTGTGACCTGTGTAAAGTGATCAGTGTATATCAGGTGTGTGATATCAGTGTGACCTGTGTAAAGTGATCAGTGTGTATCAGGTGTGTGATATCAGTGTGACCTGTGTAAAGTGATCAGTGTATATCAGGTGTGTGATATCAGTGTGACCTGTGTAAAGTGATCAGTGTATATCAGGTGTGTGATATCAGTGTGACCTGTGTACAGTGATCAGTGTGTATCAGGTGTGTGATATCAGTGTGACCTGTGTAAAGTGATCAGTGTGTACCAGGTGTGTGATATCAGTGTGACCTGTGTACAGTGATCAGTGTATATCAGGTGTGTGATATCAGTGTGACCTGTGTAAAGTGATCAGTGTATATCAGGTGTGTGATATCAGTGTGATCTGTGTAAAGTGATCAGTGTATATCAGGTGTGTGATATCAGTGTGACCTGTGTAAAGTGATCAGTGTGTATCAGGTGTGTGATATCAGTGTGACCTGTGTAAAGTGATCAGTGTATATCAGGTGTGTGATATCAGTGTGACCTGTGTACAGTGATCAGTGTATATCAGGTGTGTGATATCAGTGTGACCTATGTATAGTGATCAGTGTATATCAGGTGTGTGATATCAGTGTGACCTATGTATAGTGATCAGTGTATATCAGGTGTGTGATATCAGTGTGACCTATGTATAGTGATCAGTGTATATCAGGTGTGTGATATCAGTGTGACCTATGTATAGTGATCAGTGTATATCAGGTGTGTGATATCAGTGTGACCTATGTATAGTGATCAGTGTATATCAGGTGTGTGATATCAGTGTGACCTATGTATAGTGATCAGTGTATATCAGGTGTGTGATATCAGTGTGACCTATGTATAGTGATCAGTGTATATCAGGTGTGTGATATCAGTGTGACCTGTGTATAGTGATCAGTGTATATCAGGTGTGTGATATCAGTGTGACCTGTGTATAGTGATCAGTGTGTACCAGGTGTGTGATATCAGTGTGACCTATGTATAGTGATCAGTGTATATCAGGTGTGTGATATCAGTGTGACCTATGTATAGTGATCAGTGTATATCAGGTGTGTGATATCAGTGTGACCTATGTATAGTGATCAGTGTATATCAGGTGTGTGATATCAGTGTGACCTGTGTAAAGTGATCAGTGTATATCAGGTGTGTGATATCAGTGTGACCTGTGTAAAGTGATCAGTGTATATCAGGTGTGTGATATCAGTGTGACCTATGTATAGTGATCAGTGTATATCAGGTGTGTGATATCAGTGTGACCTATGTATAGTGATCAGTGTATATCAGGTGTGTGATATCAGTGTGACCTGTGTACAGTGATCAGTGTATATCAGGTGTGTGATATCAGTGTGACCTGTGTAAAGTGATCAGTGTATATCAGGTGTGTGATATCAGTGTGATCTGTGTAAAGTGATCAGTGTATATCAGGTGTGTGATATCAGTGTGACCTGTGTAAAGTGATCAGTGTGTATCAGGTGTGTGATATCAGTGTGACCTGTGTAAAGTGATCAGTGTATATCAGGTGTGTGATATCAGTGTGACCTGTGTAAAGTGATCAGTGTATATCAGGTGTGTGATATCAGTGTGACCTGTGTAAAGTGATCAGTGTATATCAGGTGTGTGATATCAGTGTGACCTGTGTACAGTGATCAGTGTGTATCAGGTGTGTGATATCAGTGTGACCTATGTATAGTGATCAGTGTATATCAGGTGTGTGATATCAGTGTGACCTATGTATAGTGATCAGTGTATATCAGGTGTGTGATATCAGTATGACCTGTGTAAAGTGATCAGTGTATATCAGGTGTGTGATATCAGTGTGACCTGTGTAAAGTGATCAGTGTATATCAGGTGTGTGATATCAGTGTGACCTATGTATAGTGATCAGTGTATATCAGGTGTGTGATATCAGTGTGACCTGTGTACAGTGATCAGTGTATATCAGGTGTGTGATATCAGTGTGACCTGTGTAAAGTGATCAGTGTATATCAGGTGTGTGATATCAGTGTGACCTGTGTAAAGTGATCAGTGTATATCAGGTGTGTGATATCAGTGTGACCTGTGTAAAGTGATCAGTGTGTATCAGGTGTGTGATATCAGTGTGACCTGTGTAAAGTGATCAGTGTATATCAGGTGTGTGATATCAGTGTGACCTGTGTAAAGTGATCAGTGTATATCAGGTGTGTGATATCAGTGTGACCTGTGTACAGTGATCAGTGTGTATCAGGTGTGTGATATCAGTGTGACCTGTGTACAGTGATCAGTGTGTATCAGGTGTGTGATATCAGTGTGACCTGTGTACAGTGATCAGTGTGTATCAGGTGTGTGATATCAGTGTGACCTGTGTACAGTGATCAGTGTGTATCAGGTGTGTGATATCAGTGTGACCTGTGTACAGTGATCAGTGTGTACCAGGTGTGTGATATCAGTGTGACCTGTGTACAGTGATCAGTGTGTACCAGGTGTGTGATATCAGTGTGACCTGTGTACAGTGATCAGTGTGTACCAGGTGTGTGATATCAGTGTGACCTGTGTACAGTGATCAGTGTGTACCAGGTGTGTGATATCAGTGTGACCTGTGTACAGTGATCAGTGTGTATCAGGTGTGTGATATCAGTGTGACCTATGTATAGTGATCAGTGTGTACCAGGTGTGTGATATCAGTGCATACTTGCCTACTTTTGAAAACTAGATTGAGGGAGATTTTAGCTGGTAGTAGAATGTTCCGTGCCGCTGAGAGGGTGTATCTAGCTCCACCTATGGGCGTATCTATTGTTACTCAGGGGTGAAACCTAAAGTACTAAGGCCCTCATTCTGAGTTGATCGCTAGCTGCCGTTGTTTGCTGCGCAGCGATCATGCTAAAAATCGGCACTTCTGCGCATACGTATGGTGCGCACTGCGCATGCGCGACGCGCTTTCACAAAAGCCGATGCAGTTTTACACAAGCTCTAGCGACGCTTTTCACACCTGCGTTTTTCCGGACACTCCCAATAAACGCTCAGTTGCCACTTATAAAAAAAACAGCCTCTTCCTGTCAATCTCCTTGCGAACGCCCGTGCGATCGGAATTTTTGCACCATCCAGTCGCTGACTGGCCATGCCCCTTGTTGTTGTCAGGCGCACGTGCGCATTGCGGTGCATACACATGCACACTTAGGACCTGATTGCCGGCTGTGCAAAAACACGCAGCAGCGATCAGATCTGAATCCCCCCCCAATATCTCTCCAGAATTGTGTAACAGCACAATATTACACACATGGGGGGTATTCCGAGTTGTACGCTCCTTGCCAATTTTCGCTATGCTGCGATTTGTTGCTAAATGCGCATGCACATGGTACGCAGGGCGCATGCGCTTAGTTATTTAACACAAACCTTAGCAGTTTTGCTGTGGATTCTGCGGCGCTTTTCAGTCGCTCTGCTGATCGGTAAATGATTGAAAGGAAAGGGGCGTTTCTGTGTGCTAAAAAACGCAGGCGTGTCAGGCAAAAACGCAGGAGTGGCTGGGCGAACGCAGGGCGTGTTTGTGATGTCAAACCAGGAACTAAACGGACTGAAGTGATCACAGTCTAGGAGTAGGTCCGGAGCTACTCAGAAACTGCAGGGAATTATTTAGTAGCAGTTCTGCTAATCTTTCATTCGCAGTTCTGCTAAGCTAAGATACACTCCCAGAGGGCGGCGGCCTAGTGTGTGCAATGCTGCTAAAAGCAGCAAGCGAGCGAACAACTCGGAATGAGGGCCATGAGCAGCTGCACCAGCACCACACTCGGCACATCACAGGGGCCTGTCCATGCGGGCACCCGATGATACATCTAGCTCAGTGGTCTCCAACCTTAATTGGGGTGTGAACTACTCGAAAAAAAGAAACCTCCTGAGGCGTTACTAAAGTTTTTGGGAAAAAAAATGCTGTACGTCAATGGTTGCTGGGACTCTCTCAGTGTTTAGACCAGACTCGTTGGTAGTGGCGTAGCTATAAATCTTGCACCCCCCCTGCCAAAAAGGTTTCTGGCGCCACCTCCCATTGTCATATGAAAAGTAGGGTGTGGCCTCACTGCAAGGGGCGTGGCATTGCAGGAAATGACTACATTATACCCCAGTTTTGCAACCTGCACGCCCAGACGTTGGCCGTCACATGAAAAAAAAATCCTGATTCATGGCCCTTACATTATTTGACATTTTTACTCCTTATAGTAATGCCCATTACACATTATGCCACACACCGTAATGCCCATTACACAATATACCACACACCGTAATGCCACTTACGCAATATACCACACACTGTAATGCCGGTTACACATTATGCCACACACTGCAATGCCCCTAACACATTATTCCACACACAGCAATGTTCCTGACACATTATTACACCCACAATGCCCATGACACATTATGCCACACACTGCAATGTCCTTGACACATTATTCCACACACAGTAATGTCGGTGACACATTATGTCACACACCGCAATGCCCGTGACTCATTTTGCCACACACCATAATGCAGTGACGTGCAGTGAGGTCAGTGACTGGTGAGGCACTGACTGATGGCGGCGGCACCCCCCCATCCCCCCACACATACACCCAGCAACCTCCCTCATGCACCCATACTTGCACCCAACCCTACCCCAGTCACAGTGGTGTAGCTAGAAATTTTTCTCCCCCAAGCCAAAACATTCTCTGGCGCCCCCCCCCCCCCCCATGATTGGCACTAGTAAAGTGATGAAACTGTGCGCGCCATCGGCACGCACCACAGAAGGGGGCGTGGCCTTGCCGAACTGGGCATGGCTTTGCATGAAAGGCATGGCATTGGAGGAAAATACTACCTTTTACCCCAGTTTTGCAACCTGCAGGAAAAAAAATAATCATCCTGATTCATGCCCCTTACATTATTTGTAATTTTTCCTCCTTATAGTAATGCCCAGTATACATTATGCCACACACTGCAATAGCCCTTAGACATTATGCCACACACCGTAATACCCTTGACACAATATGCCACACACAATAATGCCCCAAACACATTATGCCACACACCATAATGCCTGTGACACATTATGACACGCATCGCAATGCCCGTTATACATTATGCTACACACTGCAATCAATGACCCTGATACATTATACCACAATGCCTGTGATATAGTATACCACACACCATAATGCCTGTGACACATTATGACACGCATCGCAATGCCCGTTATACATTATGCTACACACTGCAATGACCCTGATATATAGTATACCACACACCGTAATGCCTGTGACACATACTGCAATGCCCGTTATACATTATGCCACACACTGTAATTCCCCCGAGACATTATACCACATACCACAATGCCCGTGATATAGTATACCACACACCATAATGCCTGTGATATAGTATACCGCACACCGTAATGCCTGTGACACATTATGACACACACCGCAATGCCCGTTATACATTATGCTACACACTGCAATGACCCTGATACATTATACCACATACCACAATGTCTGTGATATAGTATACCACACCGTAATGCCTGTGACACATACCGCAATGCCCGTTATACTCTATGCTACACACCGCAATGCCCGTTATACATTATGCCACACACTGCAATGCCCGAGACATTATACCACATACCACAATGCCCGTGATATAGTATACCACACACCATAATGCCTGTTATACATTATGCCCCACACTGCAATGTCCGTGATACATTATGCCACACACTGCAATGACCCCGACACATTATACCACATACCACAATGCCTGTGATATAGTATACCATACACCGTAATGCCTGTGACACATTATGACACACACCGCAATGTCTGTGATACATTATGCCACACACCGCAATGCCCATTACACATTAAGTCCTACCGTAAGGCTTCTAAATACTTTTAAATTACCTGCTCGTTGCCAGGGGTGTCATGCTCTTGGTTCCATGCACGGTGCCAGGGGTTTTCATGCTCAGGGTGTCATGCTCCTTGTCAGGGGTTTCATGCGCTGGGTGTTATGCTTGTTGCCAGAGGTATCGTGCTGAGTGTCAAGTGTGTTGCCAGGGGGTAATAGTCGTTACCAGGGGTTTCATGCACTGGGTGTCATGCTCGTTGCTAGGGGGTAATGCTTGTTGCCAGGGATTTCATGAGCTGGGTGTTGTGCTTGTATCCAGAGGGATAATGCTTGTTGCTAGGCCTGTGCTCCCAGTGCCACATATGCCCCTAGTGCCAGATATTCCCCCACAGTGCCAGATACACATATGCTCCCAGTGCCCCATATGCATCCCCAGTGCCAGGTACACCTATATCCCCAGTGCCAAATATGCCCCCACTCCCAGTGCCAAGTACACATATACCCCCCAGTGCCAAATATGCGCCCCCCCCCCCCCAGTGCCAGGTACACCCCATCCTCCCCGGGCTCCCCAGCTGCTGTGCTGTTCTGGGAAGGACACGGAGGGCACAGCACGCACCTCTCCTGTGTGTCCCTCCTGGGTCTCCGGCGGCAGCAGCGTGTCTGTTAAATTAAGTGCCGGTACGTGAGCCAATCAGAGCTCACGAACCGGGACTTCATTTAACAGACACGCCGCTGCCACCGGAGTCTCAGGAGGGACACACAGGAGAGGTGCGTGCTGTGCCCTCCGTGTCCTTCCCAAAATAGCAGCAATCATTGGGGACAGCGGCGCCCCCGCAGCTTTGTGCCTCCAAGCGATTGCAGTGGCTGCGGGGCCCTAGTTACTCCACTGCCCAGTCACCTTTCCCCTCTCAGTTTATGTTGCAGCAGTGGGTCTGTCTGGGTCCTGTTCTGACATAGCAGGAGCCGAATCTGCATGTCTGCATGAGCGCTGGTAGGGGGCTGCCAGACGATGAGGAGCCAGCTACATGAGGAGCAAGCAGAGGCAAACGCAGAATTTGTTGAGGGGGGTTTCCACATACAAAAACACACATATATATTATATACACACACAAACACATACTGTATATATTTAAAAATAAATGACTAGCACTCCGTACAGCAATATAATGATGCCCAGGTGCTTGCCACATCGCAAAGATAATGATGTACATAACCAGGCTGGAGGCATTCACAGGACGTGTTAATGTTTAAAAAAATGCTACTTGCACCACTCTTTTACTCCAAAGTTTAAGTTCCTTTTTTATAAATGAACAAGTTCCATGCCACCAGTCTGTATAACACAGTATAGCTAAACTTACATTTGTTGTGCTTCAGGCAGAAGCAGGACAAGACCGTGCTGAGGATGAGAACGGGGCAAGGCACGCTGCAGTATTAGGCTCCGCCCACTCGTGATGCCGCGATTCGCGGGTGTATGAGGGGGCGGGGCCAAAATACCGGGAGGGGCGTGGCTGCGATTTCGGGCCCACAGACAGCTTTTTAAAAGAAAATTGTCCGGTCAGTGGGGTTTCTGGTACCGCAAGCCTGCAGAGTAGAGATTACGCAGCGGGCCACTGGTGTTTCATGCAGGCGTGCTGACAGACAAATCCGCCCCTGGCTGACACTATCTCTCTAACTCCCAGTACAGCACTGACAGTGACAGCCGGACACAGTCACTGTCAGTGCTGAATCTGTTGCCCAATCACATCTGCTTTCAGTGCAGGGGCGTGCTTTCATATGGGCTGAAAGCACGTCCCTGCACTGAGGCACTTGTATAGGTGCCGCCTACAGTGATTTTCTTAATAGGCTTTTACAGCCATCAGCTCGGCCACGCCCCCTGACCGCCCCCTGCTTCCGGCAACTTTTAATTGGCAACGGGAGGCACCGCTCTCGGTGCCTCCGAAATCAACTTAAACAGGTATTTCCTCTGAAAAAGATTAACATAATATAAAGAAGATACTTATAACACAGGATATGTGTCATAAGCATCTTCTTTGTATTATTGGAATCACTAATGACAGGGGAGGCACTGCCTCCCCTGACTGCACGTCCCTGCCATAATGCCTGTGACACATTATGCCACACACAGCAATGCCCCTGACACAATAATGCTCATGACACATTATTCCACACACAATAATGCCCATGACACATTATTCCACACACAATAATGCCCATGACACATTATGCCCCACAGTAAGGCTTCTAATTACATATAAGTTACCTGCTCATTGCCAGGGGTCTCATGCTCATTGTCAGGGGTTTCATGCTGGTTGTCAGGGGTTCCACGTTCATTGCCAGGGGTTTCATGCTCAGTGCCAGGGGTTTCATGCTCTGGATATCATGTTTGTTGCCAGGGGTGTGATGCTCTGGGTGCCATGCTTGTTGCCAGGGGTTGGGCTGCGGCAACAGGAATACACCTGCGAGCGACGGGTTGGCGACCACCAGGGCCGGATTAAGGCTGGTGGGGGCCCCTGGCAATGTACGTGTGGGGGCCTCCACCACTAAAAATTGTGGCCAAAGAAATCGCACACTCACATACACACAGTCACTCACACACACATACTCACCCACATACGGAGCAGCAGCTTTACAGCACCGCACGCCGGCGGCTCAGTCAGTGTCTCGCGGGGTAGTGAAGTGAAATCCCGCAAGACACTGACTGAGCCGCCGGCATGCGTTACTGAGTCACGCGTTAGGGGCCCCCACAGACAGCGTTTTAAATCGGAGCAGTCTCTGTCAGCAGCCGCCGAGGAGCTCCGTGTACACTTTGTACATGGAGCTCCTCGGCGGCTGCTGAGGGAGACTGCTCCGATTTATAAAGCAGTCTGTGGGGGCCCCTAATGTGTGGGGGCCCTGGGACGGCCGCCCTTGTCGACCCTAGGATAATCCGGCTCTGGCGACCACTGATCTAGCCAATATGATCGCATATTGCAATGCAATACTGGGCGCTAATATCGAGCCTAGATCGCAGTGAATATGCGCTCAATGAGAAATAGGTCCCATAGTGTTTTTATAGACGGCAACAGTCACAATATCTAAGCACTGTCCATGATGCAAATAAAATGTAAATCAAAACTCAGTGTAAGTGAGGTGAGGGGAAAAAGGCTTATCGCTGCATTACTTTGCTCACATATTCCAGCCAGCCACACGGATCCCAGCCCAGCCACCATGCATTCATCCCAGCCTGCATGCATCCGTCCCAGCCACCATGCAGTGCTGCACTGCATCCCAGCCTGCATGCATCCATCCCAGCCACCATGCACTGCATCCCAGCCTGCATGCATCCGTCCCAGCCACCATGCAGTGCTGCACTGCATCCCAGCCTGCATGCATCCGTCCCAGCCACCATGCACTGCATCCCAGCCTGCATGCATCCGTCCCAGCCACCATGCACTGCATCCATTCGTCCCAGCCACCATGCATTGCATCCCAGCCACCATGCACTGCGTCCATTCGTCCCAGCCACCATGCACTGCATCCATTCGTCCCAGCCACCATGCATTGCATCCCAGCCTGCATGTATCTGTCCCAGCCACCATGCACTGCATCCATTCGTCCCAGCCACCATGCACTGCATCCATTCGTCCCAGCCACCATGCACTGCATCCATTCGTCCCAGCCACCATGCACTGCATCCATCCGTCCCAGCCACCATGCATTGCATCCCAGCCTGCATGCATCTGTCCCAGACACCATGCACTGCATCCCAGCCTGTATGCATCCGTCCAAGCCACCATGCACTGCATCCATTCGTCCCAGCCACCATGCATTGCATCCCAGCCTGCATGCATCCGTCCCAGCCACCATGCATCCGTCCCAGCCAGCTTCCCAGCTGTTAATTTCCCTTACATTATATTTAGTTATAGCAGGCTATCGTGTGGGAGGGGGTGGAAGAGACTCCCATTGCTGCCGGCCGCCGCTGGTGACACTGCCGCCCAGAAACAGTCTCCTCTCCTCCTATGCGGCCACCGCTATCCACACCCGGCATTTACATAACATGACGCCCACATTATGATGTCCATGCAGGCACCGCCCCTGGTATTCCAGACTTACCGAAAACGCTGATTGCCGGGGGCAAGGCCTGCACGTGGGCGTCATGATGTGACCGTCATGTTATTTAAATGAGGACCACCTTGCGGTTGTGGTTAGCAGCGGCAGCAGGCATTCCACTTTCCAACATCGCCCCCCGCCCCCTGGAGACCCGGACTTGCGCATGCGCAGTCCGCATTTTCGGGCAAGTTCCACTAAAAACCGGGAGGACCCGGAGGTTTTGCGGGGCAGCGGGATACTCATGTAAAAAACGGGAGCCTCCCGCTAAATGCGGGAGTGTAGGCAACCCTGTATCAGTGTGACCTGTGTATAGTGATCAGTGTGTACCAGGTGTGTGATATCAGTGTGACCTGTGTATAGTGATCAGTGTGTACCAGGTGTTTGATATCAGTGTTTATCAGGTGTGTGATATCAGTGTGACCTGTGTATAGTGATCAGTGTGTATCAGATGTGTGATATCAGTGTGACTTGTGTATAGTAATCAGTGTGTATCAGGTGTGTGATATCAGTGTGACCTGTGTATAGTGATCAGTGTATATCAGGTGTGTGATATCAGTGTGATCTGTGTATAGTGATCAGTGTGTATCAGGTGTGTGATATCAGTGTGATCTGTGTATAGTGATCAGTGTGTATCAGGTGTGTGATATCAGTGTGACCTGTGTATAGTGATCAGTGTGTATCAGGTGTGTGATATCAGTGTGACCTGTGTATAGTGATCAGTGTGTATCAGGTGTGTGATATCAGTGTGACCTGTGTATAGTGATCAGTGTATATCAGGTGTGTGATATCAGTGTGACCTGTGTATAGTGATCAGTGTGTATCAGGTGTGTGATATCAGTGTCATCTGTGTATAGTGATCAGTGTGTATCAGGTGTGTGATATCAGTGTGACCTGTGTACAGTGATCAGTGTGTATCAGGTGTGTGATATCAGTGTGACCTATGTATAGTGATCAGTGTGTATCAGGTGTGTGATATCAGTGTGACCTGTGTATAGGGATCAGTGTGTATCACGTGTGTGATATCAGTGTGACCTGTGTATAGTGATCAGTGTGTACCAGGTGTGTGATATCAGTGTGACCTGTGTATAGTGATCAGTGTGTATCAGGTGTGTGATATCAGTGTGACCTGTGTATAGTAATCAGTGTGTATCAGGTGTGTGATATCAGTGTCATCTGTGTATAGTGATCAGTGTGTATCAGGTGTGTGATATCAGTGTGACCTGCGTATAGTGATCAGTGTGTATCAGGTGTTTGATATTAGAGTGACCTGTGTATAGTGATCAGTGTGTATCAGGTGTGTGATATCAGTGTCATCTGTGTATAGTGATCAGTGTGTATCAGGTGTGTGATATCAGTGTGACCTGTGTATAGTGATCAGTGTGTATCAGGTGTGTGATATTAGAGTGACCTGTGTATAGTGATCAGTGTGTATCAGGTGTGTGATATCAGTGTGACCTGTGTATAGTGATCAGTGTGTATCAGGTGTGTGATATCAGTGTGACCTGTGTATAGTGATCAGTGTGTATCAGGTGTGTGATATCAGTGTGACCTATGTATAGTGATCAGTGTGCACCAGGTGTGTGATATCAGTGTGACCTGTGTATAGTGATCAGTGTGCACCAGGTGTGTGATATCAGTGTGCCCTGTGTATAGTGATCAGGTTCCAGACTGTGCACTTGAATTATACATTATACATATGTTACCTTATACTGGACTATGGTGTATTTTCTATTAGTGTTGAGCACCGGAAATTTTTCGGGTTTTGTGTTTTGGTTTTGGGTTCGGTTCCGCGGCCGTGTTTTGGGTTCGAACGCGTTTTGGCAAAACCTCACCGAATTTTTTTTGTCGGATTCGGGTGTGTTTTGGATTCGGGTGTTTTTTTCAAAAAACCCTAAAAAACAGCTTAAATCATAGAATTTGGGGGTCATTTTGATCCCAAAGTATTATTAACCTCAATAACCATAATTTCCACTCATTTTCAGTCTATTCTGAACACCTCACACCTCACAATATTATTTTTAGTCCTAAAATTTGCACCGAGGTCGCTGGATGGCTAAGCTAAGCGACCCAAGTGGCCGACACAAACACCTGGCCCATCTAGGAGTGGCACTGCAGTGTCACGCAGGATGGCCCTTCCAAAAAACACTCCCCAAACAGCACATGACGCAAAGAAAAAAAGAGGCGCAATGAGGTAGCTGTGTGAGTAAGCTAAGCGACCCTAGTGGCCGACACAAACACCTGGCCCATCTAGGAGTGGCACTGCAGTGTCACGCAGGATGGCCCTTCCAAAAAACACTCCCCAAACAGCACATGACGCAAAGAAAAAAAGAGGCGCAATGAGGTAGCTGTGTGAGTAAGCTAAGCGACCCTAGTGGCCGACACAAACACCTGGCCCATCTAGGAGTGGCACTGCAGTGTCACGCAGGATGGCCCTTCCAAAAAACACTCCCCAAACAGCACATGACGCAAAGAAAAAAAGAGGCGCAATGAGGTAGCTGTGTGAGCAAGCTAAGCGACCCTAGTGGCCGACACAAACACCTGGCCCATCTAGGAGTGGCACTGCAGTGTCACGCAGGATGGCCCTTCCAAAAAACACCCCCCCAAACAGCACATGACGCAAAGAAAAATGAAAGAAAAAAGAGGTGCAAGATGGAATTGTCCTTGGGCCCTCCCACCCACCCTTATGTTGTATAAACAGGACATGCACACTTTAACCAACCCATCATTTCAGTGACAGGGTCTGCCACACGACTGTGACTGAAATGACGGGTTGGTTTGGACCCCCACCAAAAAAGAAGCAATTAATCTCTCCTTGCACAAACTGGCTCTACAGAGGCAAGATGTCCACCTCATCATCATCCTCCGATATATCACCGTGTACATCCCCCTCCTCACAGATTATCAATTCGTCCCCACTGGAATCCACCATCTCAGCTCCCTGTGTACTTTGTGGAGGCAATTGCTGCTGGTGAATGTCTCCACGGAGGAATTGATTATAATTCATTTTAATGAACATCATCTTCTCCACATTTTCTGGATGTAACCTCGTACGCCGATTGCTGACAAGGTGAGCGGCGGCACTAAACACTCTTTCGGAGTACACACTTGTGGGAGGGCAACTTAGGTAGAATAAAGCCAGTTTGTGCAAGGGCCTCCAAATTGCCTCTTTTTCCTGCCAGTATAAGTACGGACTGTCTGACGTGCCTACTTGGATGCGGTCACTCATATAATCCTCCACCATTCTTTCAATGGGGAGAGAATCATATGCAGTGACAGTAGACGACATGTCCGTAATCGTTGTCAGGTCCTTCAGTCCGGACCAGATGTCAGCATCAGCAGTCGCTCCAGACTGCCCTGCATCACCGCCAGCGGGTGGGCTCGGAATTCTGAGCCTTTTCCTCGCACCCCCAGTTGCGGGAGAATGTGAAGGAGGAGATGTTGACAGGTCGCGTTCCGCTTGACTTGACAATTTTCTCACCAGCAGTTCATTGAACCCCTGCAGACTTGTGTCTGCCGGAAAGAGAGATCCAAGGTAGGTTTTAAATCTAGGATCGAGCACGGTGGCCAAAATGTAGTGCTCTGATTTCAACAGATTGACCACCCGTGAATCCTTGTTAAGCGAATTAAGGGCTCCATCCACAAGTCCCACATGCCTAGCGGAATCGCTCTGTGTTAGCTCCTCCTTCAATGTCTCCAGCTTCTTCTGCAAAAGCCTGATGAGGGGAATGACCTGACTCAGGCTGGCAGTGTCTGAACTGACTTCACGTGTGGCAAGTTCAAAAGGTTGCAGAACCTTGCACAACGTTGAAATCATTCTCCACTGCGCATGAGACAGGTGCATTCCACCTCCTATATCGTGCTCAGTTGTATAGGCTTGAATGGCCTTTTGCTGCTCCTCCAACCTCTGAAGCATATAGAGGGTTGAATTCCACCTCGTTACCACTTCTTGCTTCAGATGATGGCAGGGCAGGTTCAGGCGTTTTTGGTGGTGCTCCAGTCTTCTGTACGTGGTGCCTGTACGCCGAAAGTGTCCCGCAATTCTTCTGGCCACCGACAGCATCTCTTGCACGCCCCTCTCGTTTTTTAAATAATTCTGCACCACCAAATTCAAGGTATGTGCAAAACATGGGACGTGCTGGAATTTGCCCAGATTTAATGCACACACAATATTGCTGGCGTTGTCCGATGCCACAAATCCACAGGAGAGTCCAATTGGGGTAAGCCATTCTGCGATGATCTTCCTCAGTTGCCGTAAGAGGTTTTTTAGCTGTGTGCGTATTCTGGAAAGCGGTGATACAAAGCGTAGCCTGCCTAGGAAAGAGTTGGCGTTTGCGAGATGCTGCTACTGGTGCCGCCGCTGCTGTTCTTGCGGCGGGAGTCCATACATCTACCCAGTGGGCTGTCACAGTCATATAGTCCTGAGCCTGCCCTGCTCCACTTGTCCACATGTCCGTGGTTAAGTGGACATTGGGTACAACTGCATTTTTTAGGACACTGGTGAGTCTTTTTCTGAGGTCTGTGTACATTTTCGGTATCGCCTGCCTAGAGAAATGGAACTTAGATGGTATTTGGTACCGGGGACACAGTACCTCCAACAAGTCTCTAGTTGCCTCTGCAGTAATGATGGATACCGGAACCACGTTTCTCACCACCCAGGATGCCAAGGCCTCAGTTATCCGCTTTGCAGCAGGATGACTGCTGTGATATTTCATCTTCCTCGCAAAGGACTGTTGGACAGTCAATTGCTTGGTGGAAGTAGTAAAAGTGGTCTTACGAGTACGACTTCCCCTCTGGGATGACCATCGACTCCCAGCAGCAACAACAGCAGCGCCAGCAGCAGTAGGCGTTACACGCAAGGATGCATCGGAGGAATCCCAGGCAGGAGAGGACTCGTCATAATTGCCAGTGACATGGCCTGCAGGACTATTGGCATTCCTGGGGAAGGAGGAAATTGACACTGAGGGAGTTGGTGGGGTGGTTTGCGTGAGCTTGGTTACAAGAGGAAGGGATTTACTGGTCAGTGGACTGCTTCCGCTGTCGCCCAAAGTTTTTGAACTTGTCACTGACTTATGATGAATGCGCTGCAGGTGACGTATAAGGGAGGATGTTCCGAGGTGGTTAACGTCCTTACCCCTACTTATTACAGCTTGACAAAGGCAACACACGGCTTGACAAATGTTGTCCACATTTCTGGTGAAATACTTCCACACCGAAGAGCTGATTTTTTTGGTATTTTCACCAGGCATGTCAATGGCCCTATTCCTCCCACGGACAACAGGTGTCTCCCCGGGTGCCTGACTTAAACAAACCACCTCACCATCAGAATCCTCCTGGTCAATTTCCTCCCCAGCACCAGCAACACCCATATCCTCCTCATCCTGGTATACTTCAACACTGACATCTTCAATCTGACTATCAGGAACTGGACTGCGGGTGCTCCTTCCAGCACTTGCAGGGGGCGTGCAAATGGTGGAAGGCGCATGCTCTTCACGTCCAGTGTTGGGAAGGTCAGGCATCGCAAACGACACAATTGGACTCTCCTTGTGGATTTGTGATTTCGAAGAACGCACAGTTCTTTGCTGTGCTTTTGCCAGCTTGAGTCTTTTCATTTTTCTAGCGAGAGGCTGAGTGCTTCCATCCTCATGTGAAGCTGAACCACTAGCCATGAACATAGGCCAGGGCCTCAGCCGTTCCTTGCCACTCCGTGTGGTAAATGGCATATTGGCAAGTTTACGCTTCTCCTCCGACAATTTTATTTTAGATTTTTGAGTCCTTTTTTTACTGATATTTGGTGTTTTGGATTTTACATGCTCTGTACTATGACATTGGGCATCGGCCTTGGCAGACGACGTTGCTGTCATTTCATCGTCTTGGCCATGACTAGTGGCAGCAGCTTCAGCACGAGGTGGAAGTCGATCTTGATCTTTCCCTATTTTTGGAACCTCAACATTTTTGTTCTCCATATTTTAATAGGCACAACTAAAAGGCACCTCAGGTAAACAATGGAGATGGATGGATACTAGTATACTTATGGATGGACGAGCGACTGCCGACACAGAGGTAGCTACAGCCGTGGACTACCGTACTGCGTCTGCTGCTAATATAGACTGGATGATAATGAGATATAAAATATATATATATCACTACTGCAGCCGGACAGGTATATATTATATAATGACGGACCTGCTGGACACTGTCAGGTCAGCACTGCAAACTCCTAAAGTAAGCTACTAGTATCAAGAAGATAGAAAAAAAAAACACCACGGGTAGGTGGTATACAATTATGGATGGACGAGCGACTGCCGACACAGAGGTAGCTACAGCCATGGACTACCGTACTGCGTCTGCTGCTAATATAGACTGGATGATAATGAGATATAAAATATATATATATATCACTACTGCAGCCGGACAGGTATATATTATATAATGACGGACCTGCTGGACACTGTCAGCTCAGCACTGCAGACTCCTAAAGTAAGCTACTAGTAGTATCAAGAAGATAGAAAAAAAAAACACCACATGTAGGTGGTATACAATTATGGATGGACGAGCGACTGCCGACACAGAGGTAGCTACAGCCGTGGACTACCGTACTGCGTCTGCTGCTAATATAGACTGGATGATAATGAGATATAAAATATACATATATCACTACTGCAGCCGGACAGGTATATATTATATAATGACGGACCTGCTGGACACTGTCAGCTCAGCACTGCAGACTCCTAAAGTAAGCTACTAGTAGTATCAAGAAGATAGAAAAAAAAAAAAACACCACAGGTAGGTGGTATACAATTATGGATGGACGAGCGACTGCCGACACAGAGGTAGCTACAGCCGTGGACTACCGTACTGCGTCTGCTGCTAATATAGACTGGATGATAATGAGATATAAAATATATATATATCACTACTGCAGCCGGACAGGTATATATTATATAATGATGGACCTGCTGGACACTGTCAGCTCAGCACTGCAGACTCCTAAAGTAAGCTACTAGTATCAAGAAGATAGAAAAAAAAAAAAAACACCACGGGTAGGTGGTATACAATTATGGATGGACGAGCGACTGCCGACACAGAGGTAGCTACAGCCGTGGACTACCGTACTGCGTCTGCTGCTAATATAGACTGGATGATAATGAGATATAAAATATATATATATCACTACTGCAGCCGGACAGGTATATATTATATAATGACGGACCTGCTGGACACTGTCAGCTCAGCACTGCAGACTCCTAAAGTAAGCTACTAGTATCAAGAAGACAGAAAAAAAAAAAAACACCACGGGTAGGTGGTATACAATTATGGATGGACGAGCGACTGCCGACACAGAGGTAGCTACAGCCGTGGACTACCGTACTGCGTCTGCTGCAGTGCTAATATAGACTGGATGATAATGATATAAAAAATATATATATATCACTACTGCAGCCGGACAGGTATATATTATATAATGACGGACCTGCTGGACACTGTCAGCAGAATGCGTTTATAGAATAAAAACACCACACGACGAGTGTTTAACTTTTTCAGGCAGACAATCACAATATACTGGTGGTCAGTGGTCACTGGTCAGTCACACTGGCAGTGGCACTCTGGCAGCAAAAGTGTGCACTGTTAAAATATGTACTCCTGCTATAACTGCTCCCCAGTCTCCCCCACAATTAAGCTGTGTGAGCAGTGAGCACTCAGCACAGTCAGATATACAGTATTACATAGATGATGCAGCACACTGAGGGCACACTGAGGCTGAGCACAGATATGGTATGTGACTGTGTCACACTGTGTATCGTTTTTTTTTCAGGCAGTGAACGGATTAATTAAACTGGTGGTCACTGTTCACACTATCAGCAAGTAGTATTCCTAATATGCTCCCCAAAATTAGTAAATCAAGTGTCTCTACTACTCTCTAGTCTACTCTAAACGGAGAGGACGCCAGCCACGTCCTCTCCCTATCAATCTCAATGCACGTGTGAAAATGGCGGCGACGCGTGGCTCCTTATATAGAATCCGAGTCTCGCGATAGAATCCGAGCCTCGCGAGAATCCGGCAGCGGGATGATGACGTTCGGGCGCGCTCGGGTTAACCGAGCAAGGCGGGAAGATCCGAGTCTGCCTCGGACCCGTGTAAAAAGCGTGAAGTTCGGGGGGGTTCGGTTTCCGAGAAACCGAACCCGCTCATCACTATTTTCTATAGCGCATTACTGTTATTAATCTGTTATTAATCTGGTACATTATCATGCATGCAGCAGCTGAATTTACTGTGTATATTTATGAAGGGGCCCAGACATTGCACTCTCTAATGGTTAGTCAAACCAATGAGGTGGCAGGCCACACCCCCTCTGCAGACTGGCCACACCCCTAAACATGGGCCCCTACCACTGCATTCCCCCGGTGGACCCTACATGCCTCAGTGTTACCTGTGTATAGTGATCAGTGTATATCAGGTGTGTGATATCAGTGTGACCTGTGTATAGTGATCAGTGTGTATCAGGTGTGTGATATCAGTGTGACCTGTGTATAGTGATCAGTGTGTATCAGGTGTGTGATATCAGTGTGACCTGTGTATAGTGATCAGTGTATATCAGGTGTGTGATATCAGTGTGACCTGTGTATAGTGATCAGTGTGTATCAGGTGTGTGATATCAGTGTGACCTGTGTATAGTGATCAGTGTATATCAGGTGTGATATCAGTGTGATCTGTGTATAGTGATCAGTGTATATCAGGTGTGTGATATCAGTGTGACCTGTGTATAGCGATCAGTGTATATCAGGTGTGTGATATTGGTGTGACCTGTGTACAGTGATCAGTGTGTATCAGGTGTGTGATATTAATGTGACATGTGTATAGTGATCAGTGTATATCAGGTGTGTGATATTGGTGTGACCTGTGTATAGTGATCAGTGTATATCAGGTGTGTGATATCAGTGTGACATGTGTATAGTGATCAGTGTATATCAGGTGTGTGATATTGGTGTGACCTGTGTATAGTGATCAGTGTATATCAGGTGTGTGATATTGGTGTGACCTGTGTATAGTGATCAGTGTGTATCAGGTGTGTGATATCAGTGTGACCTGTGTATAGTGATTAGTGTGTATCAGGTGTGTGATATCAGTGTGACCTGTGTATAGTGATCAGTGTATATCAGGTGTGTGATATTGGTGTGACCTGTGTATAGTGATCAGTGTATATCAGGTGTGTGATATCAATGTGACCTGTGTATAGTGATCAGTGTGTACAAGGTGTGTGATATCAGTGTGATCTGTGTATAGTGATCAGTGTATATCAGGTGTGTGATATTGGTGTGACCTGTGTATAGTGATCAGTGTATATCAGGTGTGTGATATCAGTGTGATCTGTGTATAGTGATCAGTGTGTATCAGGTGTGTGATATCAGTGTGACCTGTGTATAATGATCAGTGTATATCAGGTGTGTGATATTGGTGTGACTTGTGAATAGTGATCAGTGTGTATCAGGTGTGTGATATCAGTGTGACCTGTGTATAGTGATCAGTGTATATCAGGTGTGTGATATCAGTGTGATCTGTGTATAGTGATCAGTGTATATCAGGTGTGTGATATCAGTGTGACCTGTGTATAGTGATCAGTGTATATCAGGTGTGTGATATTGGTGTGACTTGTGAATAGTGATCAGTGTGTATCAGGTGTGTGATATTAGGGTGACCTGTGTATAGTGATCAGTGTGTATTAGTGATCAGTGTGTATTAGTTGTGTGATATTAGGGTGACCTGTGTATAGTGATCAGTGTATATCTGGTGTGTGATATTGGTGTGACTTGTGTATAGTGATCAGTGTATATTAGGTGTGTGATATCAGTGTGCCCTGTGTATAGTGATCAGTGTGTATCAGGTGTGTGATATCAGTGTGACCTGTGTATAGTGATCAGTGTGTATCAGGTGTGTGATATCAGTGTGACCTGTGTAAAGTGATCAGTATATATCAGGTGTGTGATATCAGTGTGACCTGTGTATAGTGACCTGTGTATACCAGGTGTGTGATATCAGTGTGACCTATGTATAGTGACCTGTGTATACCAGGTGTGTGATATCAGTGTGACCTGTGTATAGTGATCAGTGTATATCAGGTGTGTGATATCAGTGTGACCTGTGTATAGTGATCATTGTAGACCAGGTGTGTCATATCAGTGTGACCTGTGTATAGTGACCTGTGTATACCAGGTGTGTGATATCAGTGTGACCAGTGTATAGTGATCAGTGTGTATCAGGTGTGAGATATTGATGTGAACAGTGTATATCAGGTGTGTGATATCAGTGTGACCTGTGTATAGTAACCTGTGTATACCAGGTGTGTCATATCAGTGTGACCTGTGTATAGTAACCTGTGTATACCAGGTGTGTCATATCAGTGTTACCTGTGTAATGTGATCAGTGTATATCAGGTGTGTGATATTGATGTGATCAGTGTATATCAGGTGTGTGATATTGATGTGACCTGTGTATAGTGATCAGTGTATATCAGGTGTGTCATATCAGTGTGACCTGTGTATAGTGAGCAGTGTAGACCAGGTGTGTCATATCAGTGTGACCTGTGTATAGTGATCAGTGTATATCAGGTGTATGATATCAATGTGACCTGTGTATAGTGATCAGTATATATCAGGTGTGTGATATCAGTGTGACCTGTGTATAGTGATCAGTGTGTATCAGGTGTGTGATATCAGTGTGACCTGTGTATAGTGATCAGTGTATATCAGGTGTGTGATATCAGTGTGATCTGTGTAAAGTGATCAGTGTATATCAGGTGTGTGATATCAGTGTGACCTGTGTATAGTGATCAGTGTATATCAGGTGTGTGATATCAGTGTGATCTGTGTACAGTGATCAGTGTATATCAGGTGTGATATCAGTGTTGATCAGTGTATATCAGGTGTGATATCAGTGTGACCTGTGTATAGTGATCAGTGTATATCAGGTGTGTGATATCAGTGTGATCTGTGTATAGTGATCAGTGTATATCAGGTGTGTGATATCAGTGTGATCTGTGTATAGTGATCAGTGTATATCAGGTGTGTGATATCAGTGTGATCTGTGTATAGTGATCAGTGTATATCAGGTGTGTGATATCAGTGTGATCTGTGTATAGTGATCAGTGTATATCAGGTGTGTGATATCAGTGTGATCTGTGTATAGTGATCAGTGTATATCAGGTGTGTGATATCAGTGTGATCTGTGTATAGTGATCAGTGTATATCAGGTGTGTGATATCAGTGTGATCTGTGTATAGTGATCAGTGTATATCAGGTGTGTGATATCAGTGTGATCTGTGTATAGTGATCAGTGTATATCAGGTGTGTGATATCAGTGTGATCTGTGTATAGTGATCAGTGTATATGGGGTGTGTGATATCAGTGTGACCTGTGTATAGTGATCAGTGTGATCTGTGTATAGTGATCAGTGTATATCAGGTGTGTGATATCAGTGTGATCTGTGTATAGTGATCAGTGTATATCAGGTGTGTGATATCAGTGTGATCTGTGTATAGTGATCAGTGTATATCAGGTGTGTGATATCAGTGTGATCTGTGTATAGTGATCAGTGTATATCAGGTGTGTGATATCAGTGTGATCTGTGTATAGTGATCAGTGTATATGGGGTGTGTGATATCAGTGTGACCTGTGTATAGTGATCAGTGTGATCTGTGTATAGTGATCAGTGTATATCAGGTGTGTGATATCAGTGTGACCTGTGTATAGTGACCTGTGTATACCAGGTGTGTCATATCAGTGTGACCTGTGCGAGAGTGGCGGTGCTGTGTAGTGCCTGCTGCCGTGCAGGTGTAGACTCACAACTTACCAGGCACCGCCCCCTCTCACCTTCAGGTCGTGGAAACTCAGAGAGACCTGGAACTCCAAATGGACCCGGACACAACTACCTAGAGGGAAGGAGATGGTTGAGTGCCGTTCCTCCTAATTGCAGACCGAAATGCTCCTCGTAAAAGACTGGGGATAGAGCTTTCGGGCTAGGTGGCACTCTGCCTCAGAGCCTGAATTTCACCTGTTGGTACTCTCGCACCAGGCGTGCAAGGTTCACCGTTCACCCAGAAGAAAGGAGGATAGGCGGGGAACAGACAGACACCGATAGAGACACACAGATTGAGATGTTTCTCACGGTCACAAATCTTGCATGTTGATCTTCTGAGGTCTCTGTAAGGAGATAAGAGCCACACTACCATGCAGGGCCCAACTCTATCCTGGTGTAACACCACTACACTAACTACAACAGCAGAGCCCTCAAACTAACCCTGTGTGTGTATGGTGCAACAAAACTAAACACAACCATTTTACAACTTGGCCCAGCACGAAAACAACACAATACGTGAAGATATGTTTGATGGTGCTGTCCCTTCAATGAACCGCCTCTCACTATGTTGCCGACTCTACCTATCCAGAGCTGGTCGACCCCCCTTTCCTATCCCATAGTGCAGTTGTGACTATGTGTGTGGAACTGGACCGATCCTCCACACAGGGGAATACTTACTTTATATTACTGGGGAGTGGGCGCCGCACAACCTGCCCACTTCCCCTTGCTGCTTAATTGGGCCTACTACCCAGAATGTTTCGGGGCTCAGGCCTTTGGGCCTGCCTATCTTTGGGCAGGTTGGAGTGGCCTGGGCTTAGCGCCCAGTACCACCCTTATTCACCTGGTGGGGCACTTATTAACTGGGCCTAGTGCCCCCTACCTGCGCACAGGCCAGAGGCCTGACATCACTCATTGGCCTAGCGCCCGCCTAACATAGGGACCAGATGGTTGACCTGGGCCTAATGCCCAGGGTCACCTTATTTCCTAATGGGCCACACTTTGAACTAGGGCCTAATGCCTTCTAATTGTCCCTACACGCCTATTGCCTAATCTTGCCCATGGGCCTAGTGCCCGCCTACCTTGCACCACAGGCCTGTGGCCTGACTGTCCCCCATGGGCCTAGTGCCCAATCCCTGATGGTCTAGGGAGGAAGGGATTGACAGGTGCCCTCAGCGAGGGCCTACCTGTCCCGATGGGAGAGGCACCAGGGGGGAGCTTCATCAGCTCTTTTCCTTTCCACCCCTGGTGGCCTCTCCGGTCCTCAGCCGCACTCTTCTGCTGTTGGCCCATCCTGGCCAGCAGCGCCGCCGTTGCATCTCCGTGTCCATCCACCGCTGGACATCTTCTTTCTGGTTGCAGGCATCTTCTGGCCTCTTCAGCAGCAACTGGAGCTCTTCTTCCCACAGCGGCCGTCTTCTTCCCCGCCACGATGCTTCTTCTTTTCGTCGGGCTCTTCACCGCTCTTCGGTTCGGCCTTTCTTCTCCTGGTCCTGGCGGCATCTGACGTCAGACGCCGGGGCAGGGCCAGAGGTAGCGTGGTGAGCTCTGATTGGCTCACCGCGGCCGCCCCCACTGGCCGCCGCTCCGCGAGCCATGATTGGCTCACGGAGGGTGCCCGTTTTGAAGGCGTGTTCTCCATATCTATTGTCAATGGGTCAGAGAATTCCAAGACCACCCAGCGAAGTTGTGTTCGAGGGCCCAGCCTGGACCGACTGTGACCCCACATCCTTCTTCCGGGTTCCTCTTCTTCGTACCTCCTGACCTCAGTCTGCGGATCCTCTGGGGGAGTGGCGACACATCGTGGCCACTTACTGTAGGCCACAAGGGGGAATCCTCATCCATGAATGCAACAGTCACCCACTCTTCGTCTCCCATATCATCTGGGGCATCGTTACTGTCTTCAAGGTGTGGGACCGACCACTATCCAACAGTGGAATCCTCCGAGGCATCAGTTTCCTCCCGGGACTGCCGCCACCATCTGCAGTGTCTACTCGTGGGGCACTTCCAATGATTTCACTTCATCTTCCGGAACCAGTCCTCCCACAGCATCACAATCATCTCCCCGTATGTCCGTCTAACTCGGCACTTCAGGCAGGTGATCTTGCTCCAGGACCGTCTCCTCCTCTTCACGAAGGGCAATCAACTGCGAGCACAGCTCTACTCGATCCTGCCAGTCACACTCGTCGGCGCTCCCTATGCCCGAGTCTTCCTCCATCTGTTCTTGATGGAGAGATTCGTCGTCAGATACGGCGGACACCTCCAAGGAGTCTGAGTCCTTCTTCACCATACCTGGACTAGGGGACTATTTTCTTCCTCAGCGTACTCAGTCTTTTCCGCTGGCATCTCTACTTCCTCAGCGTACTTCTTTTCTTCCGTGGTATCTCATGGTACCCAGGACACACCAGTTCCACACGTCCTGGTCGTGGACAATTCCAACGTGGGGAAATTCCAGACGTCTCTGTCACTAGGTCTTCACGCTTTTCCTCGCAGTGTGGTTTCTTCTCCTCCCAGTCGTCCACATCCGCCTTCTGCGGGTAAGGATCCACTTCCACTGGGGTCGCTTTCTTGGGGCAGAGTAGGTCAGTGGCATCTTCCCAGGGACACTCATTGGCCGAATGTCCCTGTCGTCGACACTTCCAATAAGGGAGTGTTACTGCCACCTTTTCCAACACGGGTTCCTTGGCCACCTCAATCACCGAGGGGTCTCCACCCTTTGGCTCCAGCTCAGATGAAATGGGCACCTACGAACTAACTTCAATCAGGCTCTTACGCTCCATTTCTCTGGTTTCTTCCTGCCATCTCTGGGAACGGCCATCTGCAATCATCCGTTGTTCATCCCACGGACAATCGGGAAGCTCGTGTCCCTTCTCCTTGCAGAACACACACACAGGTTTTTCAGTCATCCGGGTCCAGAGGTCCTGACGAGACTCCACCTGCTTCTTCACAGTGGCCTCGAAAGTCGTCCTGTCTTCTGTCCATGGACATTCCAGAAGCTGATGCTCAGGATCTCCGCAGCCTTCACATCAGCGCATTATTTCCTCCTGGCTCCACTCTTGATCCCAAGGACAGCTGTTATGCTCATGCCCGTAGTTTCCGCAGAGCAAACACCAGAACTCTTTCCTCACAGGGCTCTGTCTTCCATGCTCTCTCTTCACATGCTGGGTCGTCTGCATGCTCTTCATCTGCATGCTCTTCAGGGTCTTCGCTTGGTTTTTCTCCTCAGAGTCTCTTGCCAAGTACATTTGTCGGAAAAAATGTCCCAATTGCCGACACTTCTTGCAGGGTGTCACAGCGGCCTTCTTGCGCCCCTTTTTCCTGTGTACAGTGACCAGTGTGTATCAGGTGTGTGATATCAGTGTGACCTGTGTATAGTGATCAGTGTATATCAGGTGTGTGATATTAGAGTGACCTGTGTATAGTGATCACCAGTAGCTAAGCAGCGAGTGATCTCTGAATAGATTCTGTGTCATCTAATCAGTGCAGGGAGGTGAACCATGGGCTGTCCAGCTGCTTGGGGAGCGCTGGGCACCCCCCAAAATGACCGAAACGGGTCTGTGGCGCGAGTCCAGGCCCCCTCCCAACCTAGGTGATCAGTGTGTGATATCGGCGTGACCTGTGTATAGTGATCAGTGTATATCAGATGTGTGATATCAGTGTGAACTATGTATAGTGATCAGTGACCTGTGTATAATGATCAGTGTATATCAGGTGTGTGATATCAGTGTGACCTGTATATAGTGATGAAGTGTGACCTGTATATAGTGATCAGTGTGACCTGTATATAGTGATCAGTGTATGTCAGGTGTGTGATTTCGGTGTGACCTGCGTATAGTGACCAGTGTATATAGTATAGGGTAAGTACATATAGGGGTATGGGGAGATTGGTGGAGGGGAACCAGTATATTACCTAGGGCCCATTTGGCTCTTTATCCAGCTTTAGTGCAAGCATCATGCTATATGAAGCCCAGGAAATAGGGATCAAGGACCAGAGTCAGAGATGTGCCCTGATTGCCAGCGCAGCTGTGAGGGTGTACTCAGCGTCTGTGTGAAAGCATACAAATGTAGCAGCCGCCTGGATTTGCATTGAGACGCTGAACATTGGCTCTGCGAATCCCAGGGCTCCGTACAAAGACGCTGCATCCATCACAGATCAGATGACTTATCAAAATTCTGAGTATCCCTATAGGTGCGCAGCGTGGCCACGGGAAGTAATTATTGTCTAACAGCATGGCCGCAGGAAGTAACTATGATCACATAGCCTGGGTGCAGGAAGTAACTAAGGTCACACAGCCTGGGAGCAGGAAGTAACTATGGTCACGCAGTCTGGGAGCAGGAAGTAACTATGGTCACACAGCCTGGCCACAGGATGTAACTATGGTCACACAGCCTGGACACAGGAAGTAACTATGGTCACACAGCCTGGCCACAGGATGTAACTATGGTCACACAGCCTGGACACAGGAAGTAACTATGGTCACGCAGCTTGGGTGCAGGAAGTAACTATGGTCACATAGCCTGGGTGCAGGAAGTAACTAAGGTCACACAGTCTGGGAGCAGGAAGTAACTATGGTCACGCAGCCTGGGAGCAGGAAGTAACTATGGTAATGAAGCCTGGCCACAGGAAGTAATCTAGTCGTGCAGACTGGGCTCAGGAAGTAACTATGGTCACACAGCCTGGGTGCAGGAAGTAACTATGGTCATGCAGCCTGGCCACCGGAAGTAATCTAGTTGTGCAGACTGGGCGCAAGAAGTAACTATGGTCACACAGCCTTGGGTGTAGGAAGTACCTATGGTCACACAGCCTGGGTGCAGGAAGTAACTATGGTCATGAAGCCTGACCACAGGAAATAATCTAGTTGTGCAGACCGGGCGCAAGAAGTAACTATGGTCACACAGCCTTGGGTGCAGGAAGTAACTATAGTCACGCAGCCTGGGAGCAGGAAGTCCACATAACATCACATATTTTCTCTTTCTTTACTCTCACACCCTCCTGACACTTGGCCAACATTGCTGGGTGATCATATCATACAACCCATTAATCTGGTGAACCATTATACAATAGGTAGCATCTATCCTTGTGTATCAATGGCTATTTTCCTATAGATTGTAAGCTCGAGAGCAGGGCCTTCCTACCTCTATGTCTGTCTGTTTTTACCCAGTTTTGTTCTATTACTGTTGTTCTAATAGTAAAGCGCAATGGAATATGCTGCGCTATATAAGAAACTGTTAATAAATAAATAATAAATAAATGGCTGCATAAAGTATGTAAGGTCGCGCAGCCTGGCTGCAGAAAGTATGTATGGTCGCGCAGCCTGGCTGCAGGAAGTAAGACATTGCAGCTGTGTACGGGATCGGTCTCAGCCTCAAACATGCCTCCAAACGGTCCAGACGCGCCTGCATTTTGGCTGCCTCTCCCCGTAACCTCCCCTAAACGGTCCCTGACTGTCAGTCACTTTATGAATAAACCCTCTCTGCCACCGTCACTGCCAGTCCATCACAGCCTGCGCAGTGCGACTCAGACGTATGCACAGACTCTCGATAATCGATCAACTGCAAAAAAAAAATTGTTCACAGCCATCTCTGAATCAGGCATGTATCTCTTCAGCATTGTCAGGTATATGTGAATGAGGCCCAGGACAGAGATGTCACTACTCTATAACAGATGTCACACATATGGGGGAATGCTTACTCAGGGCGATGGAGGAGAGGGAGGGACACTCATGTGGGACAACCAGCAGAGCCAGAGGGATGGTGAGGGAGAGTGAGGGCGTGGGTGAGCGAGGAATCAGGTATTATCATCTTTTATTAAAGAGTTCTTCAAAATGTAAGCCTGGCTGACATGTTTCCTGACACATGATGCAGCGCTGTGTAAATGGATGTGACACAATTGTGCTACAACGTATGTGGTAAAATGAACGTTGAACATCAGATTGTCATGTTTCAGTCTGGGCACCGTCAGACGAGTTCTACCAGTATAGCGCCTTGTCCTATGGCTGGGAAGCCTGAGGAGGTGTACAGTAGCCGTGTGAGGGATGCACTGCTGCTGTGTGACTGGGAAGCAGGGATCATACTGACTGCAGTGAGTGTTCATACTCCGGCTGTTGTTACTAGTAACAAGCAATGTATAGATAGACCCATCTCATATCTGACTGAAATTCTTGATCTAGCATTATGTACGTCTTATACTTTTATCTTTACATTGGCTGTGTGTTGTTATGCAGGAGTTTGTGTGTTAGAGTGTTAGTGTACCATTAGAGTTTCTGTATTGTACTATGATATATGGCTCTGGGAAGTGTAACGTTGTAGTATATATATTTTATTATTATATTGGTTGTGGTTGTGCGTTATTATAGTTTTTGTGTTGTAATGTTAGTGTACCATTAGAGTTCCTGTATTGTACTATGATATATGGCTCTGGGAAGTTTAACGTTGTAGTATATATATTTTATTATTATATTGGTTGTGGTTGTGCGTTATTATAGTTTTTGTGTTGTAATGTTAGTGTACCATTAGAGTTCCTGTATTGTACTATGATATATGGCTCTGGGAAGTGTAACGTTGTAGTATATATATTTTATTATTAAATTGGTTGTGGTTGTGCGTTATTATAGTTTTTGTGTTGTAATGTTAGTGTACTATTAGAGTTCCTGTATTGTACTATTATATATGGCTCTGGGAAGTGTAACATTGTAGTATATGTATTTTATTATTATATTGGTTGTGGTTGTGTGTTGTTATAGTTTGTGTGTTATAGTGTTAATATATCATTAGAGTTCCTGTATTGTACTATTATATATGGCTCTGGGAAGTGTAACATTGTAGTATATGTATTTTATTGTTATATTGATTCTGGTTGTGTGTTATTATAGTTTGTGTGTTGTAATGTTAATGTACTATTAGAGTTTCTGTATTGCACTATTATATATGGCTCTGGGAAGTGTAACGTTTTAGTATATGCAATTTATTATATATTGGTTGTGGTTGTGTGTTATTATAGTTTGTGTGTTATAGTGTTAATGTACTATTAGAGTTTCTGTATTGTACTATTATATATGGCTCTGGGAAGTGTAATATTATAGTATATGTATTTTATGATTATATTGGTTGTAGTTGTGTGGTGTAGTATTAGTGTACCCGTAGAGTTTTTGTATTGTACTATTATATATGGCTCTGGGAAGTGTAATATTGCAGTATATGTATTTTATTATTATATTGGTTGTGGTTGTGTGTTATTATAGTTTGTGTGCTGTAGTTCGTGTGGTGTGGAATTAGTGTACCAGTAAAGTCTCGGTATTTTTTTTAAATAATATGTGATATGGGAAATGTAACATTATTATATTATATTGATTTATTATTTATTTATTAACAGTTTCATATATAGCTCTTTATAAATGTATTGCTGATGTGTGTTGTTGTTTTAGTTTACCATTAGATTTTCTGTATTTTGCTATTATATATGGCTTTGGGTAGTGTAACATTGTAAATCTTGTATCATCATCATCATCATCATCATCATAATAATAATAATAATAATAATAATAATAGCAATATTATTATTATTATTATTAATTTGCCAATTCTATTGTATTTTGAGATTATCTGTCTCTTTTTAGGAACATCTGTGCATTTGTTATAACAATAATGGGGGTAATTCCATTTGCCGACGATGTCCTCTTATTCCTGTCAGAGCCGAGGAGGGCCCTGGGGCCGCTGATGGAACGTGTTAAAGAATTTGGACGAGTGTCGGGGTTTGAGGTTAATTTTGAAAAATCCACGGCCCTGTATTTAAAGCCAGGTTACGCACGCCCGGGTTGGTTCAGGGAAGCAACAATTGGATGGACAACTAAAGCGATCACTTACCTAGGGGTACAGATCCCAAAACAATTGAACAACCTGTACAGTCTCAATCTGAAACAAATCGTGCGCAGTATGAGGGAAGATACTGAACGTTGGAGACATCTTAAAATATCATATTTGGGCAGAGTGAACTTGGTGAAAATGATTCTATTTCCTAGGCTTTTATACCCATTGCAATCCCTTCCTATTTTACTATCTAGGAATGCCACGACAGAAATTAACAAAATAATACGTATATTCATTTGGAATGGTAAGCGAGCACGAATTAGCTTGGTGAAATTGCAGCAGCGTCGACACAATGGAGGTGTAAATCTTCCCAATGTGTTGGAATATAGTTACGCCTCCCACATACGTTATTTGAGAGATTGGCTACACGGTGAGAATATGTACTCCAATACGGCCTTAGAGTCTGCCTTCTTGGGTGGTGGTAGTATTATCTCCTTCTTGCACTTGCACGAGGAAGAGATACCCACCTCGGTTCGAGCGAATCCATTATTAATGTCCACTCAGAAAGTCTGGCACATCTTACGTTGTAAATGCTCATTGAATCCACATGAGTCCCTTTTCCTCCCACTAGTCCGCAACACTCGTTTTCAAGACGGAAACGCGAGTCATCCTTTCACTCTCTGGGAAAGGTACGGCATTACTTCTATACGACAAATTACAAGTGGTGAGTCGCGAAAACCTCTCACGCTGACACAGGCAGTGGCACTCTTTCCAATATTAAATAGGTTCCCCTTAGCATACCTGCAAGCTCAGCATTACGTAGCTACTGTCTCTAGATTATTGTCCCCACAGGATTATGACAACCCGTTAGATAAATTGCTACTGACTAGGAACCCCTCTTCCAAGGCGATCTCTACTCATTATTCATTCTTACACACGCCCTTACAATATGCTGATGTAACGACGGGGATGGCAAGGTGGATGGGCCATTTTCCATCTCTTACTATGAAAAATTTGCTGAAGTATCTCGAACTATCCATCAGGCTGATACCTGCTGCATCCTACACTGAACTCTTTTTAAATGTGTGGCATAGAACATATCTATCGCCACACCGTAGACATCTAATGGGCTTGCTAGAAGACCCTTCATGCCCTAGATGTGGTATGCAACAAGCTGAGATATTTCATTGCCTCTGGGAGTGCCCTATAATCCGGAGATTTTGGATCCAGATATGGAGATATGTTACCCAACACCTAGTTAATTATTTACCGCTTACCTCTGAATGGGCAATATTTGGTATGATGCCGGAAGGTACTAGGGTGGCACAGGGCGTTAAAAAATTGTTGATGATAACCTCCGCAGCTGCCAAAAAATGTATTTTACAGATGTGGATACAGCCCACTGCCCCGCCAATGTCACTTTTCCTAGGGAAGATCTTTCACGTTTTCAGAATGGAATGGCTGGAGGCTTCCTTACAAAAGGAAAAGTTTACTAATTTTTTTTCCGAAACATGGGAAAGCTATATAGAAACCCTGTCCCACCCTTTGAGGGAACAGGTGTGGAAATGTTTCCACAACACTTTATGGTACGAAACTAGAGTGTATGAACAGGACCCCCCAATCTCACTTGTGGCCGGTTAGTTTATTATCATGCTTAATTCAGGGGGAAACATAAAACCTTGCCCTGGGAGAGAGTGGGTGTGGATGTGGGTGAGGGCACGGATCCGGGCTCATTTTGTCTGTTCTTTTTAATTATTTGAAAGACACCCTATTGTGACTTATATATGCATACTGGTCCTAACAATGAATCACAATGCTACTTTGTATTTATTGTGTGATAAACCAATGTCTACGCTATAGATCTTTCTAAAGATATATTTTATTGTACTTTGATATACATCTTTGTTATGCTTCAATTGAAATAAAAAAGAATTTGAAAAAAAATAAAATAATGGGGGTAATTCCAAGTTGATCGCAGCAGGAAATTTTGTAGCAGTTGGGCAAAACCATGTGCACTGCAGGGGAGGCAGATATAACATGTGCAGAGAGAGTTAGATTTGGGTGTGGTGCGTTCAATCTGCAATCTAAATTGCAGTGTAAAAATAAAGCAGCCGGTATTTACCCTGCACAGAAACAAAATAACCCACCCAAATCTAACTCTCTCTGCAAATGTTATATCTGTCTCCCCTGCAGTGCACATGGTTTTGCCCAACTGCTAAAAAATTTCCTGCTGCGATCAACTTGGAATTACCCCCAATGTCAGTGTTTATTAATGTAAGTTACAATAAATGAATATATTAACAATTATGTTTATTAATCATTGTTGAATGATTCGCTGATCCACCAATCTCTGTCACAGCGCACCGTCGTCTGGTTCTTACTTACCGGGTCAGGTGGCGCTGGTCCTTTGGGGTGTGATCCTAACTGTACTGTCACCATCCATACCATCCCAGCGAGAGTTGTGACAATCTGTATTTTCATGCAATATGTTGTAATTATAAAATTCCTGCTCCTGGATGAGATAGATAGACAATGTTTCGGCCATTAGCCACACCAAATTAAAGGATAGTGTACAAGATAAACCAAAATTATCACATCATGTGGTCTGATATCATATAAACTCGGTTCTCAAAAAATAGGATTTTAATTACCTACCGGTAAATCCTTTTCTCGTGGTCCGTAGGGGATACTGGGAATCCATTTAGTACCATGGGGTATAGACGGGTCCACAGGGAGCCATGGGCACTTTAAGAAATTGATAGTGTGCGCTGGCTCCTCCCTCTATGCCCCTCCTACCAGTGTCAGTTTAGAAAATGTGCCCGGAGGAGCCGGTCACGTCTCTGGAAGCTACTGAAGAGTTTTCTGTATTTATTTTCTGTGTTTGTTATTTTCAGACAGGACTGGATGGTACCAGCCTGCCTGCTTCATGGGACTTAGGAAGCGGGGAACGGCCCAACCTCTCTCAGGAAACTGTGACTGAGGAGATGGACATACTATTTTAAATTCAATAAGTTTTTATTGGATTTTTAGACATTTTAACAAATTAAACAATAATTAACACAACAAACACAAACATAATAACTAACATACAGCTGCATAGAAGTAAAATATATAGTGAATCAGGCAGATGTAAATTCAGACAAAGCTATATAGCTATAGAGCACTGGGGGTCTGGAGCAACACATCCCCAACATACCATGTACGTAATAAACCCAGGCAGAGCAGGAACAATATAATATAATATACCATAACATGGCTGGCTACGGGCTACCCACCTCTGAAATTTCCCAGAAGAAAAGCAACTACAAATCTGGGCCTTATTTATCCTTGAAGTATCGAGAGCCCAACCACTTTCCCCAGATCATAAGGAATTTGCTTACCGCATTCCTATCCAGGAACACAAATTTTTCATGTGCAATGGATTCATTAACCAGAGAGATCCATGACTTTAGACTCGGGGCCTCCCCAGCCAACCACATCCTGGCTGTGCAAACCTTGGCCAGAGCACATAAATTAATGACATAACGCCAGCTGGGCGGATCTAAAGCCTCCTCATCTATGTCTAGCAGTATACACGTTACAGGCGTGTGTCCCGATCCCAGCGTTTGCAACATTGATTTAACCGGGGAGTCAGTGATAATTGGAGGTCCATCGGGGGAACTGGGCAGCCATAGCATGTCGCAGTTGGAGAAATCGAAAGAAAAACCCTGAGGGGACATTAAACTCTTGTTGAAGTTGCTGAAATGATTTAAATACCCCACCAGTATACAACTGTCCCAAGGAGAACGCTCCCCACTTCCCCCAGACCTCCCTGACTTGATGCTGACACAGCTCCGGCAGACCATAAGTGTTATCTAGCGGGGTATCAGGGTCAATACCATGTCCTTGCATCATAGAATGCACCAACTTCCAAATCAAGATGGATTGTTTTATAAGCGGCAATGTGGACATTTTAACGCTGCCACAAAGGAGCAGCTGTAATGGGGAGCCACCTGGATATTCCTTTAGCAGCATCAGTGAGTGCAAAGCCGAGGTATCAAGATCATTAACCCATTCCCAGATATGCGTCAGTTGTGCCGTGTAATAGTAAAATCGGAAGTTGGGGAGAGTCTAACCCCCCAATTCCCGTGTCCTGGTCAGGGTATTGAGTCTCAGACGTGCCCGCTTACTAGCCCATATCAAAGAGGAAAGCAAACCATCTATGTGTTTGAAGACCTTCTGAGGGATATAAACAGGAGACTGCTGCAGAATATATAGAAGTTTGGGCTGGAAAACCATTTTTACCATATTCTCCCTCCCTGTGACCGTCAAGGGTAACTTCCCCCAGGTCTTCACCCTGCCACGAAGGTACGTTATTTGTGGTGTAATATTAAGGAAGGAGAATTTCTGAGGATCATTAGACACCCAAATGCCCAGATATTTGAAGGAGTCCACCCACCGTAATGGAAGAGTTATTAATGGGGGGGGGGGCAGGAATCTCACCCCGAAACGGGATAATGGAGGATTTCTCCCAATTAATTAGGAGCCCAGAGTATCGCCCGAACTCATTAATAATTTCTAAAATCCTAGGCATAGACTCAGCATAGCGATCCACAAATAACAGAATGTCGACAGCATATAAGGCTACTTTATCCTCCCGAGTACCTACTTTAAAACCCGAAATCCCCCCGTCTGCCCATAAAAGGCATACAAGAGGTTCAATAGCCATAGCGAACAAGGTAGGGGACAAAGGGCATCCCTGGCGTGTACCTCTAGATAAAGGAAAGGATTGAGACACAAAACCGTTCACCGCCACTCTGGCTGAGGGAGAAGAGTACATTAATCGAACATATTTAATAAAGTTTGGGCCTAGACCAAATCTACGCATGATTTCCCATAAATAATCCCACTCCATAGAATCAAAAGCCTTAGCGGCATCTAATGAAATGACTATGGAGGAGGAAGAGTCTTCACGGGGAATCTGCAAATGAGTATATAAACGCCTAAGATTAATAGATGTCGATTTATTGGGCATAAATCCCGTCTGATCCGGGTGTATTATATGCGAAATAACTGTATTCAACCTACCCGCCAGGACCTTGGCCAAAATTTTAACATCAGTGGGCAGAAGGGATATAGGGCGATAGGACTCAACTTTCCTAAGATCCTTGTCAGGTTTAGGAAGAACCACTATCAATGTCTCCGCCATAGATGGAGGAAGAGACTCCTGTACAAAGATTTGAGTATACAACTCAAGTAGATGAGGGACAAAGAAATCTAAATGTTGTTTATATAACTCAGAGGGTATGCCGTCTAATCCCGAAGCCTTACCACTAGGAGAGGCCTTAACAGCAGTCATAATTTCTTCAGGTGAGATGGGTGCCTCCAGAAAGTCATAAGCTTCACAAGACAAAGAGGGAAAACTTACAGTATCTAAATATTCGTCCAATTGCGACGAAGTACAGTCTAGTTTGGAACTATACAGGTTACTATAATATGACACAAATTCCGACGCAATCTGTGGAGTCTGTGTCAGAAGAACACCATCTGAGGCTATAATCTCAATCACAACATTAGTAGATCTGTCGCCCCGTGCCAGGGAAGCTAAATATGACCCAGGCCTGTCGCCAGTAGCATAAAAGGCATGGGAAGAAAAAAGGAGTCTATGCTGAGTCTTTTCCATTAAATTATCTTTCCATTCCCTTTGGGCCGATAGCCAGGTTGATTTAGAACTGTCTAAGCAATCCTGCAAATATTGTGTTTCCGCAGCGACACTCTGGGCCTCCAGCTCGGTCTCCCGACGCCTATAGAAGGACTTTAAATTGGACACCCGTTTAATCAGAGTTCCCCTCAGAAACGCTTTAAATGTGTCCCACAAATTAGAAATAGAGTGTTCTGCATTATTCATCTCAAAGAATTCCCGCCATGCGGCCACCAAATCAGAGCCATCCCCCATATGTACAAGCCAAAATGGATTAAACTTCCATACGGCCTGGCCTCTAGGACAGTGGAAGTCTAAAGTAAAGGTCAGAGGGGAGTGATCCGATATACCCCTAGTCTCATACCTAACATCACGAACCCGGGGAACCATGTCATTCGAGAGGAGGGCCAGGTCAAGCCTAGAGAACGAAGAGTGGGACTGAGAAAAACAGGAATATTGTTTAAGAGATGGATGTCTCAGTCTCCAGGGATCAACCAGGCCCAACCCCGACACAGCACCAGCAAAGCCGGATTTCCCAGGACGCACAGTAGAGGGAGGTACAGAGGACCTATCCAGCGCCACATCTAAAACATTATTGAAATCCCCCAAGCAGATGACAGATATCCCCGGGAATGAGGCCATAAACCCTGCAACCCTTTTAAGAATATCGGGAGAATAAGGGGGAGGCACATACACAGCTTGGAGGAGTACAGGGACATAATATAATCTACATTTCAAAAATACATATCTCCCCCAAGGATCCGTTTGGATAGACTCCAACACAAAGGGGACGGTCTTTCTAATAAGAATCGAAACTCCACGAGAAGCAGAGGTATGCATTGAATGAAACGCCCATCCCACCCAGGGTTTCTTTAGGGAAAGAACCCTGCCACCCACCAAATGAGTTTCCATAAGAAAGACAATGTCAACAGCATATTGTCTGATCTGTCGAAGTACCAGGGATCTCTTAATTTTATCATTAAGCCCTCTCACATTCCACAACATCACTTTAAGCCCAGCCATAATAACTCAAAAACAGAATAAGGACATTCTCCCGCAGCCAGCCAAATCTGCCACTCAGGTGCGCAATTGCAAAACTCCAGTGCCCAAGATACACAGCAGCAATCCACATACAAACAAACAAACAAACCATAAGCATCCGCAAAAAAAATAACCGCAGCCTGAAACAACACTCCTCCCCCCACCCTGTATACCACCCCCAACTTGTAGCATACTTGGATCCCAGAACAGAGTACAAATTCCTACAGATTAGAACAAACAAAAATTTGTTACACCATTAATTGGTGCAGGCAGAACCTTAAAAAAAAAGAAAAGAAAAATAATCCCTCAGCAACCTACACCCTAAGCGGGGCCAAGAATATAATGGCACTTGAGAGAAAAGAGATAGCTTCCAGCCACCAACCACAACACCCCTGAAAAAAAAGGGGTGAATCATATAGAGTCTCCCCCTGGGACCGTATAACATACAAAATAGAACACATACGGATAGTGTAGGACCATATATATACCCCCCCCCCCCCCCCCCCCCTAACCTCCAGAACATGTCAGAGCATATAAACAAAAAAATATATAACAGGTCTAAGCAATTGAAGCCAAGCAGCAGAAGAGGAGAGAAAAGTAGATAAACAGTTAAACACCCCCTCATCCTGCAGCCCCACAGTAAATATACATATAATCATATCCGGCACAGCAAAAGTCTTGCAACTAGAGCCATAGGGAACAATCAAGGATCAGCCAGAGCATGTCTCGCCGGGAAGCGTCTATCCAGCCACATTAAAGCTTTACGGGGAGTCGCAAAAAATTTTGTTTCACCATCAGCCACCACCCGCAGTCTCGATGGAAAGAGCATAGCGTATGGCAGGTCGAGTTCACGGAGCCTCCTTTTAACAGGCAGGAATTGAGCCCTATCCTTCTGCACTTCCACCGCGAAGTCCGGGAAGACCGATATTGGCGACCCATTCCATTTTAGAGGGCCTTTCGTGCGAGCAAGTTTCAGAACAGTGTCCCGGTCACGGAAATGGAGGAATTTGGCGATGAAGGTACGGGGCGGGGCCCCCGGAGGTAATGGGCGCATCGGAACTCTATGGGCTCGTTCTATTGTGAAGTAAGGTGAAAATACTTCAGACCCAAATGCATCCCTGGGCCATTTTTCAAGAAACTCTTCAGGAGATGAGCCCTCCTCTTTCTCAGGCAATATTGTTGCGCCGTAAGCGTCCCTCCATGTCCGTTAGCTTTTTGCGCACATCAGTCATCTGAGACTCCAAAGCATCAGTACGTCGTCCCAACGGGGTGACAGAATCCTCGACATTGGAGATACAGGTCTCGTCCTCACCCACCCTCTCCCTCACCCGCTGAAGGTCTTGATGGATAATGGAGAGGTCAGACTGCACCCGCCCAATTTTATCAGCCAAGCGAGCCTCACTAGCATCCAACACTCTCTGTAATGCAGCATCAGGCGGTTCAGAGGAAGCAGAACTATATGCAGGAGATGGGGGCGATGCTTCAGATCGTACAGTCTCTCCCCTCTGCTGTTGAGGACCGGGATTACGAACAAACTTCTCCATCGCACCCGCCGCCGCACTATGCTGGCGGCCTCTCACCATTTTGGAAAACACGATGCCGCAACACTCGACCAGTAATATATATCAAAGCAAATGCAGGTAAAGAGAGGAGGTGCATGCACCAGCACAATATGAAAGGGCCAAGAGGTGCGGGAAATATATATATATATATATATAGAGAAGGACCAGTGTTCTTGGCTGTATTGCTGAATATCGGCACAGCGGTTATGATAATTACGGACTGAAGCAGGGAATTAGGCAGTATCCCACCTGAACAGTCGCTATCCCTTTAAGGCACAGAGAGTCAATTCCCACAATAGCGACTCCTGGGCTTGGCAAGGGAGCTCAATCCCTGTATTAATATGGGCAGGAGCAGACAATTATATAGACCAGGATAAGAGGAGGGGGGAGAGGGTGCACACACTGCTGGTATCACCCAGCACTGACTCCCAGCAATTGCACCCCCTGCAGCAGCAGTTCAGTCCCCTGGATACCTGAAATTTATAGAATGCAGGCACAGAGAGCAGCAGGGGTCCAGGAAGCGGTCCGCGGGCTGATGGAGGCAGACACGTCAGGACGGGCAGGGCGGCCGCTCAGAGGACGCTCCAGGCGCCCGCACAGCTGAACGGAGCGGTGGACACTTTCGCCTCTCACCCGCTCGTAAATGCCACGGCTGGCTGCAGCGGGCGGCGGCTAGAGGCGGGAAGGCCGAATTTCCGGGAGAGCAGAAGCGTGAGCCCGCGGCATCACAAGCGGGCCCAGCGCACACCAGGGCTCACCCACAAGACGGCTCCAAACGGCTGGAAAGACAGCAGTAGCCGGTCCAAAGCACTCCAGGGGGGGCACCAGATATTCACCCAGCCTCGGTCCACAAATCAGTCCCAGGGGGAAACACAGGATATAATTACAGGATACTGTGGCTGGAGAGCTGCACAACGTGTGTGCTACTCCATGCCCATCCTGGCCACGCCCCCCAGGAGATGGACATACTTTGAGAGAAGGATAGATAAGGAAAGTGGTGAGATTACGAACCAGCACACACAGAACAAGAGGAAAGCCATGCTAACCAAACTTGAAACATGAACAGCAACAGCTGAACAAACCAGAATACTTAACCAAGTAACAGTGCAGGCAGAACGAAGCACCGGGCGGGCGCCCAGTATTCCCTACGGACTACGAGAAAAGGATTTACCGGTAGGTAATTAAAATCCTATTTTCTCTTATGTCCTAGGGGCACTGGGAATCCATTTAGTACCATGGGGAAGTACCAAAGCTCCCAAACCGGGTGGGAGAGTGCTGAGGTTCCTGCAGAACTGATTGACCAAACTAAAGGTCCTCAGAGGCCAAAGTATCGAACTTGTAAAACTTAGTAAACGTGTTCGAACCTGACCAAGTAGCTGCTCGGCAGAGCTGTAAAGCCGAGACACCCCGGGCAGGCGCCCAAGAAGAACCTACCGACCTGGTAGAGTGGGCCTGTACAGATTTTGGAACCGGCAAGCCTGCCATGGAATAAGCATGCTGGATAGTGAGCCTGATCCAGTGTGCAAATGACTGCTTTGAAGCAGGACACCCAATTTTATTGGGATCATATAGAACGAACAGCGAGTCCGATTTCCTGTGATGAGCTGTTCTCTTTACATACACCTTCAAAGCCCTCACAACATCCAAAGGCTTTGAAGTAGCAGAGGCGTCCGTAACAACCGGAGTTGGTTTATGTGAAACGCGGACACCACCTTAGGAAGAAATTGCTGACGAGTCTAGAGTTCAGCTCTGTCCTCATGGAAAATCAAGTAGGGGCTCTTGTGAGACAGTTCCAACACACGTCTTGCTGAAGCCAAGGCCAACAGTTTGACGTAAGATATTTTACGTCTACCTCCTGCAATGGTTCAAACCAGTCTGATTGGAGGAACTGCAACACCAAATTGAGATCCCAAGGTGCCGTGGGGGGTACAAAGGGAGGTTGAATGTGCAGAACACCTTTCAAGAACGTCTGGACCTCAGGGAGAGAAGCCAATTGTTTTTGAAAGAAAATAGACAAGGCCGAAATCTGGACTTTTATGGAGCCTAAGCGTAGGCCCACATACACTCCCGACTGCAGACAAAACAGGAAACGTCCCAGACGAAATTCCACCGCAGAATATTGTCTGCTCTCACACCAAGAGACATATTTTTTCCAGATACAATGGTAATGTTTAGACGTTACCCCTTTTCCGGCCTGGATCATAGTCGGGATGGCCTTGTCAGGAATCCCTCTCCTGGCTAGAATCAGCCGATCAACTTCCATGCCGTTAAACGTAGCTGTGGTAAGTTTTGAAAGACAAACGGGCCCTGTTGTAGAAGATCCTCTCGAAGAGGCAGAGGCTACGGATCTTCGATCAGCATCCCGAGAAGATCCGCATACCAGGCCCGTCTTGGCCAGTCCGGAACAATGAGGATTGATTGAACTTTTTCCCTTTTTATCCTTTTTAGAATTTTTGGGATCAGAGGAAGTGGGGGAAACATGTACAGCAGCTGGTAAACCCACGGAGTTGTCAGGGCGTCCACTGCCACTGCCTGTGGGTCTCTCAACCTGGAACAATACCGCTTGAGCTTCTTGTTGAGTCGAGATGCCATCATGTCGATTTGTGGGTAACCCCACTGACGCGTCAGCCACTGGAACACCTCCGAGTGGAGGCCCCATTCCCCTGGGTGCAGGTCATGTTTGCTGAGGAAGTCTGCTTCCCAGTTGTATACTCCCGGAATGAAGACCGCCGACAATGCCACGGCGTGTTTTTCCGCCCAGTGGAGAATTCTTGACACCTCTGACATTGTGGCTCTGCTTTTTGTTCCGCTCTGTTGGTTTATGCACGTCACCACCGTCACATTGTCCGACTGGACCTGAATGGCCTGATTCTGAAGAAGATATGAGGCCTACAGAAGAGCATTGTAGATAGCTCTGAGTTCCAGGATGTTTATCGGAAGAATGACCTCCAGATTTGACCATCTTCCCTGAAACTTTATCCCTTGGGTGACTGTGCCCCAACCTCTGTGACTTGCGTCTGTGGTTCGTAGAATCCAATTCTGAATCCCGAACTTCCGACCCTCGACTAGGTGAGAAGTTTGTAGCCAACACTGGCTTTTGGCAACAGACGAATTCTCTGGTGCATGTGAAGATGCAATCCGGACCATTTGTCCAACAGATCCAGCTGGAAGGGCCTTGCATGAAACCTTCTGTACTGAACCGCCTCGTAAGATGCCACCATTTTCCCCAGAAGGCGTATGCGGAGATGCACCGAGATCCGGGTTGGCTTCAGGACAGCCCAAACCATCGACTGGATTATCATTGCCTTTTCCAAGGGAAGGAATACTTTCTGAGACTTTGTGTGCAGTATCATTCCCAGGAAATTAAGCCTCTGCGTTGGCTCTAGGTGAGATTTTGGTAGGTTCAGAATCCACCCATGATCCAAGAGTAGTCTGGTTGAGAGACCAATGTTCTCCAACAATTGCTCCCTGGACGGTGCCCTTATCAGAAGATCGTCCAGGTACAGAATTATGTTCACTCCTCGTTTGCGGATAAGTAATATCATCTCTGCCATCACTTTGGTGAACACCCTCGGTGACATGGAGAGACCAAAAGGCAGAGCCTGGAACTGGTAGTGACAGTCCTGCAGAGCAAACCGTAGATAAGCCTGATGAGGCGGCCAGATCGGAATGTGAAGGTACGCATCCTTGATATCCAGAGATACTAGGAATTCCCCCTCCTCCAGACCTGAGCTCACCGCTCTCAGAAACTCTATCTTGAATTTGAACACTCGTAAGTACGGGTTTAATGGCTTGAGGTTCAGAATCGGTCTTACCGAACCGCCGGTTTCGGTAATACAAACAAGTAATACATACAAACAACCCTTGTTGTGTAGGCGAGGCAGAACTGGAACAATGACCTGGGTCTGTACCAGTTTTTGAATGGCGTCCTGTAATGTTATACTTGCCTCTTGTGAAACTGGTAAGCCTGATTTGAAGAATCTGTGAGGTGGGAGCTCCTGGAACTCCAGTCTGTAGCCCTGGGATATTAGATCTATGGCCCAGGGATCCTGGCACGAACTTGTTCAGATGTGACTGAAGAATTTTAGCCGGGCTCTCACCAGCCAGTCCTCCAGGCATCGCGGTCCATCATCATGCTGAAGGTTTTGAGGAAGCAGAGCCTGAGCCCTGTTCCTGTGAACCAGCAGTCGCTGGTTTACGTGGTTTACCTCTAGTGCCTTTGGTGGTGGTAGAAGAACCTCTGGCCTTGCCCCTAAACTTGGCAGTCCTAAAGGACTGTAAATTGGGTCCTGAGTAGGCCTTTCTAGTCAGGGGAGCTGTAGAAGGGAGGTATGTGGACTTACCTGCAGTAGCCTTGGAGATCCATTTGTCTAGTTCATCTCCAAAATGGGGTCTCGCCTGTGAAGGGTAGGCCTTCAACGCCTTTCCTGGAGACCGCATCCGCAGTCCATTGGCATAGCCATAATCCCCTGCATGCCGACACTGCCATAGCTGTAGTGCGTGCATTAAGCAAGCCTATCTCTTTAATGGCTTCCACCATAAAGTTCGCAGAGTCTTGTATATGTTGCAGGAACAAGATAACCTCCTCCTGAGGCAAGGTATCTAACCCCTCAATCAGGTTACCCGACCATTTAATCCACCCACATGCTATAGTGGGTCTCTGTGCCACCCCAGCAGCTGTATACAAAGATTTGAGCATAGTCTCAATTTTATGATCAGCCGCGTCTTTTAGGGAGGCTGCACCTGGAACAGGCAATACAATTTCCATGAGAGCCTCGATACTGATGCATCCACTATCTGTGGATTTTCCCATTTTTTTCCTATACTCAGGAGGAAAAGATGATAATAACCGTTTAGGGATTTGACATTTCTTATCAGGATTAACCCACGGTTCTTCAAACAGAGTATTTAGTTCCTTTGACACAGGAAAAGTGGCCGAGGATTTCTTTTTTATATTAAAATAAGATTCCTCACTCTCCTCTGTCACCTTGTCAGGGATATTCAGAACTACTCTGATAGCCTCTATGAGAGCCTCTATTCCCTCCAACAGAGTACCCTCCCCCACCTCTGAGTCCACCTCACCCTCCTCCATTTCTGACCCCTCATCATCAGAGTCAGACTGCAGGATATGGGCCAAAGTACATTTTTGCAGACAAATGGCAGAGGACTGAAACGCTGGTTTGGGTACTGAGTCTCTTTTCATAAACTCAGTCATAGATTGTCTTAAGTATTGCGTCTCTTTCTCATTCCGAGATAACTTAGTAGAAACTGTGGAAATCATTCCCCTAATGGAGTCCAGCTATGCTGGCTCCACCCCACTAGCCTTGGAAGGGATACTACACTGAGTACACACTAGTGAACACCCTGGAGAAGAGGAACACTGTGCCTTACATGAAACACACTCTTTGCCTAACATAATGTAACAGTGACAGTACACATACACAGGAAAAGGTTAAATGCATAATTAACCCACAAAGAGCCCTTCCAGGGAGACGCAGAGAGAGTATGGAGCCAGCACACGGCGCCCTTAATGCCTATGCCAATTTAGCCAGGTTGCAGACTAAGTACCTAGATTAGGGACTTAGTACACTAATAATCGCTCCCACCCTGCTATGACCCCTTAGTGCCGCTGAGGTAATCTGGAGTCTCTCCGGAGGAGCTGCGCGTCCCTGTCAGTCAGCATCTGTGTCAGCTGCAGAGGGAAAATGGCGCTGGTGAGCTGCTGGATCCGCTCATCGTGAAGCCCCACCCCTTCAATGGCGCGCAGTCTTCCTGCTCTTTTTTATACTGGCTGTATGTGTCTATGTGCATAAAATGGAGACAGACTCCTTTTATGTCTTTGTTGCCAGTCTGGGTACTGTGTCCGCTGTTTAGCATCTGTGTCCGTACACAGCGGGAGATGCATTCTGCCCTGTCTAGAAACCGTGCATCTCCATACCCTCATGCCGCCATAATGGCCGGCAACCCGCTAACCGGGATGCCGGCTTAGTACTCACCACTCTTCATTCTTCTGGCTCTGTTAGGGGTGGCGGCATGCTGTGGGAATGTACGCTCGCCGTGGTGGGGCTTGCGAATAGTTCCCTCAGGAACTAGTGTCCTGTCAGCGGGGAACGGGACCATTAACCCTGAGAGAGGTTGGGCCATCTCCCCCCTAAGTCCCACGAAGCAGGCAAGCTGGTGCCATCCAATCCTGCCTGAAAACAACAAACACAGAAAATAAATGCAGAAAACTCTTCAGGAGCTTCCATATGCGTGACCGGCTACTCCGGGCACATTTTCTAAACTGAGTCTGGTAGGAGGGGCATAGAGGGAGGAGCCAGCGCACACTATCAATTTCTTAAAGTGTCCATGGTTCCTAGTGGACCCATCTATACCCCATGGTACTAAATGGATTCCCAGTATCCCCTAGTACGTAAGAGAAATTTTGTTTTTTTATTTTTAATGCCCTGTGATGCTACTGGAGAAGAGGACCAATCGTCGCAAGATTAGGCGAGTATGGTCCCCACCCCCACCTACACACATGCAGGGGCAGATTTCTCACAAGGCTACCTGGGCACCCACCTAGGGCCTGGCGGGTTCCAATGGGTCCGTGGCCGGATCCCACGAAAATCTGGACCATCCATGATCCATCACAAAGCCTGGTTTCTAGGTAAATGTTTTAGGGAGGTTTAGTAACGTGGCACAGACCAGTATTAATATCACTGAGCTCTTTTACTGTGCCTCTGCAAAATGTTCCCAGAGGAGCACTGCCCAGCCACCACTCTGATGCCCAGCCACCACTCTGATGCCCAGCCACCACTCTGATGCCCAGCCACCATTCCAATGCCCAGCCACCACTCTGATGCCCAGCCACCACTCTGATGCCCAGCCACCATTCCAATGCCCAGCCACCACTCTGATGCCCAGCCACCACTCTGATGCCCAGCCACCACTCTGATGCGCAGCCACCATTCCAATGCCCAGCCACCACTCTGATGCGCAGCCACCATTCCAATGCCCAGCCACCACTGGGGCTGGGCATCGGAGGGGCCGACGCTCAGCCCCAGCACAGCACCATGGACGGATTGGGCTGCCAGCATTGGTGTTTCTATAATGGGTGCAATGTGTGCAGTGCACACGGGCCCCTGGGTCCAGGGGGGGGGCCCACACCACACATACTGCACCCATTTTAATACTTACCTTTCCGGAGTCCAGCATCGGGTGCTGCGATCGCGGCGGGAATCGCCACCAAAATGGCCACCAGATTGGTCTCCGGAAACATGGAGGTCGCCATGTTTCCGGAGACCTGTGCATGCACAGTAGACTTCGGCACAGTGCCGGAGTCTACAGTGCCGTACAGAGGAGGGAGCCCACCTGGAGGTGCATACGGGCCCCCTCCTCTGTTGAAACGCCCCTAGCCAGCACCCCTTTATATTCGCAGTACTGCACTGCCCCCCACACTACATCACTATACTGCCCCCCACACTACATTACTACCTACCCGCACTACATCACTACACTGCCCCCTCACTACATCACTACCTACCCCACACTACATCACTACACTGCCCCCCACACTACATCACTATCCTGCACCCACACTACATCACTACCTACCTATTCTACATCACTACACTGCCCCCTCACTACATCACTATACTGCCCCCCACACTACATCACTACCTACCCACACTACATCACTACACTACCCTCACACTACATCACTATCCTGCACCCACACTACATCACTACCTACCCACACTACATCACTATCCTGCACCCACACTACATCACTACCTACCTATTCTACATTACTACACTGCCCCCCACACTATATCACTACCTACCTATTCTACATTACTACACTGCCCCCTCACTACATCACTATACTACCCCCAACACTACATCACTACATTGCCCCCCTCACTACATTACTACCTACCTATTCTACATCACTACACTGCCCCCTCACTACATCACTACCTACCTATTCTACATCACTACACTGCTCCCTCACTACATCACTATACTGCCCCCCACACTACATCACTACCTACCCACACTACACTACCCCCCACACTACATCACTATCCTGCACCCACACTACATCACTACCTACCCACACTACATCACTATCCTGCACCCACACTACATCACTACCTACCTATTCTACATTACTATACTGCCCCCCACACTACATCACTATCTACCTATTCTACATCACTACACTGCCCCTCACTACATCACTATACTACCCCCAACACTACATCACTACACTGCCCCCCTCACTACATCACTACCTACCTGTTCTACATCACTACACTGCCCCCACACTACATCACTATCTACCTATTCTACATCACTACACTGCCCCCCCACACTACATCACTACACTGCCCCCCTCACTACATCACTACCTACCTGTTCTACATCACTACACTGCCCCCACACTACATCACTATCTACCTATTCTACATCACTACACTGCCCCCCACACTACATCACTACACTGCCCCCCACACTACATCACTATCTACCTATTCTACATCACTATCTACCTATTCTACATCACTACACTGCACCCCACACTACATCACTACACTGCCCCCCACACTACATCACTATCTACCTATTCTACATCACTACACTGCCCCCTCACTACATCACTATACTACCCCTGACACCACAACACTACACTGCCCCCTCACTACATCACTACCTACCTATTCTACATCACTACACTGCCCCCACACTACATCACTATCTACCTATTCTACATCACTACACTGCCCCCCACACTACATCACTACAATGCCCCCCACACTACATCACTACCTATTCTACAACGCTACACTGCCCGCCACACTACATCACTACACTGCCCCCCCCACCCTATACCACTACCTACCCACACTACATCACTACACTGCCCCCCACACTACATCACTACCTACCTATTCTACATCACTATCCTGCCCCCACACTACATCACTACCTACCTATTCTACATTAATACACTGCCCCCCACACTACATCACTACCTACCTATTCTACATTACACACTGCCCCCCACACTACATCACTACCTACCTATGCTACATCACTACACTGCCCCCTCACTACATCACTATACTGCCCCCAACACTACATCACTACACTGCCCCCACACTACATCACTATCTACCTATTCTACATCACTACACTGCTCCCCCACACTACATCACTACACTGCCCCCCACACTACATCACTACCTACCTATTCTACATCACTACACTGCCCCCTCACTACATCACTATACTACCCCCGACACTACATCACTACACTGCCCCCTCCCTACATCACTAGCTACCTATTCTACATCACTACACTGCCCCCACACTACATCACAACACTGCCCCCCACACTACATCACTATCTACCTATTCTACAATGCTACACTGCCCCCACACTACATCACTACACTGCCCCCCACCCTACATCACTATACTGCCTCCATACTACATCACTACACTGCCTCCACACTACATCACTACACTGCCCCCCACCCTACATCACTACACTGCCCCCCACACTACATCACTACACTGCCCCCACACTACATCGCCCCCCACACTACATCACTACACTGCCCCCACACTACATCACTACACTGCCCCCCACAATACATCACTACCTGCCAAATAACACTGTATAACAGTATAGAAGGCGATAAGTGGTCATAAGCAAACCATTTCAGGTTCTAAAAAGGTGTCAAATGGATGATCTTTTCCTTTTTTTATTAAAAGTGGGAAAATTATAGTAAGCAGGTGTTTTCCACCAAACTAAAACGTCTAGAATATTTAGGGACAGAAAAATGTCTGTAGTGCGATTTTATTTTAATTTTATAAATCAAGTTTAAAAAATATTGGAAAAAACAAGTCTACGGTAAGACCCATATGCAAGTTACAAAACCCTGTACCCATCTATACAACACCCCAAAATAAATGTCCCACATAATTACACCTTTCTTTGAGCTTTTTACAGGAAATTAACTGAAAAATTACAGGTCATTATTGCCCAAATTTAGAAAATGAAATGCCTCCTAGTTTACTGTATGATTAATCATTGGGGGGTGTAGCAGAGGTCCCAACATTTTTGCCTAAAGAGTTTTCCCTACACTCCATCTACTCAGGGGCAGCAAACTAAAATCCCTGTAAATTCCCATCACGATCCGTGTTAACTTATCATCGGTTTTCTAACTAAAACAGGAAAAAGTCACAGCTGCAGGTTTTTTAAGCCATGTTAATCAATTTTCAGGCAACTCACAGCTAATTGAATCTATATTTTCATACTACATACTTATTTAACTAATATACTGTGAGGAGATCAAGGTAGGAGTGCCCTCTCCTGGGGTAGATGGGCACTTCCAAACACACAGCAGCCAGGAAACAGTACACCAGTCCAGGGTTTTCGTGCAATCTAGCCAAAGCTGGTTTTATTGTGCAGTAGAGAAAATATAAGTATAAAACGGCATATACAGGCTATTTTTTAATTAAAAAAAGGTGTGTTAGATTCAGACGCATCTTCTTACTATCAACGATAAAGACACTTTCAGCCCTGATAAAACATGCATGTTTCCTGGATTGAGCATTAAAAGGGTGATTCATCAAAGCTTGGAGAGAGATAAATATCAACCAAACAGTTTACAGCCAATTTTTGAAAAATATCAGCTAGGAGCCGATTGGTTGATACTTCTCTCTCCACTTTATCTCTCTCCAAGCTCTGATAAATCTCCCCCTTTAGTAGTTTCCTTCTGGATATGCCATTGACAGGTGATGTTGGTGCTGGTTATCATTTCTCATGTAATAGTGGAAGCGATCGTTTCCCCGTTCTTTACCAACAAAGCTCTGGGTAATGACCCCCATTTTGGATCGTCTGGTGAGTGTCCTCTGTTTGTTTGACTATGTATAAATTAAGGTGAGTCATATTGAGTTCATGATCAACGTTGTTTCCTTCCTTGGAAATCTCACTTCCGCTGTTTCTCATGACGATCGTGTTAAATAGCAAACATATGAGCCATAATCATATTTTTTCATACCTGCTTGACTTTGGAAGTCTACTTATCTGATTACAAGTTTCATGTTAATATGTATTTTTTTTATCAGTGTGCTCTAGATTTTCTTTCTTTGGTTGCCCTGCTATGTGCTACCTCTTATCACAGGCATTATAATATGGTGTCATTTTTGTTCTGGTATGTCATTATAGCCACTGTCCCCAACATAGTGATTAAAATATCTTCAAATATTTTTTTTTTAAGGTGGTCTGTTTGTCACTGATGTGGGTCAACGTTCCTCTTAATTTAAGGGTGAAATGTGGTAAAAACTCAGAAAACGTTTGCCGCAATCCCCATATGTATCAAGCCCTGGTAAGTGAAACTTCACAGAGCTTGTAGCCAATAGGAAACACCTATGGGCTTCATTACTGAGAATTTCCTTTGGATCCCTCTTACCCACCTCCCTACGGCTTGCACAAACAGAAAGCAGCGCATACGTAATAGGACGCAATACGTGGCGGGATGTATTGTATGCAATATGTGATGCATGATACACCATGCCCTAAATAACTTCATATTGTGTTAACCTATCATTAACATATCATTGCTTGGAATGTTATCACAGTCAGAATTATATAAATCCCACCATACTTACCTCTTCCTTTACTTTCTCCTGGATCTCCGCAGAGGGGACATTCTATTACCTCTTCCTTGACTTTCTCCTGGATCTCCGCAGAGGGGACATTCTAGCAGAGTAAGTTTATAACACAGGTATCATCACATAGCTTTCCGCATTTATGATGCCAAAAAATTTCCCTGGTGAAATCCGATACAATGAAACGCGTAGGATTGTTGTCAGCTGTTCTTCTGACTGATGTACAATAGGGTGATAGATACACCTACAGACATTTCTGCAGTCCTTGACAATTGGCAATAACCTGATTTTACAGTACAGTAAATACTGTGTTTCTAATTTCTATCTAGTACAAAGATCTCCAATTTTATAGTATGTTCATTGTATCAAATTGTTTTAATTGTACTACGGAGAATATCCTTTTTCTTATCTGATTCTAGATTATTCTGCATTTAGGCATTGTGGTATAATTTAGAACTACTCTTTTTATGCTGACAGAGACAATGGGGGGTATCCAATTAGATGTGAAACAACATCCGATGTTCCACCGATATTTCTTTACAGGCTATCCAATTTGGAATCAGTGAAACTTGTGTGTTTTTGGTAGAAACAGTGAAAACAGGGCTGTTTCTGGGGATTTGTCTTAGGCAGGTGAAACCCAATCCCCGGTAAGCCGCGTCTCGTGCCGGCTTATCAGGGCTACCTAGATAGCCCCCGGCGGGACAATTAGCAGCAGTAAATTACCACGGCTAATTGGATAACCCTGAATGATTTCAGGTGTAGAGCCTCTCCATACAGTAGCAAACCATTACATAGTATCCAGGTCATTCATGCTCCATACAGTCAATACAATAGTGCATATACACTTATCTTATTTTTCTATGCACTGTTGTGTTCTTCCTGTATCGGGATTCATATGATATCCCTGCCGACGGGATGCCGGCGATCCTATGACTGACACACAGAGAATCCCTACCCCACATAACCCGCCCTTATCACTAACCCTAAACCTCCCCAGTGGCACCTAAATCTAACCCCACCCTCTAACCGCAGCCTAACCCTAACCCCCCCCCACCCTCCTCTCCGCAGCCTAACACTACCACCTTCCCCCCTGCGGCTTACCAATACTGAGTAGTGTCGGCATTCTGACAGATGAGATGCCGAACGCCGGTATCATGAATGGATCCCCCTGTATCATTTACTATTAACTTATGATGATATTTTATGAGAATCCTCTTACAGCGGGAATACATATTTATTTTGCAACTTTACACACATTCTGTTCAAAATTATTTTCTATGGCTTGTTTTTATCCATATACAGGTTGAGTCTCCCTTATCCAAAATGCTTGGGACCAGAGGTACTTTGGATATGGGATTTTTCCGTATTTTGGAATAATTGCATACCATAGTGAGATATCATGGCGATGGGACCTAAATCTAAGCACAGAATGCATTTATGTTACATATACACCTTATACACACAGCCTGAAGGTCATTTTAGCCAATATTTTTTATAACTTTGTGCATTAAACAAAGTGTGTCTACATTCACACAATTCATTTATGTTTCATATACACCTTATACACACAGCCTGAAGGTCATTTAATACAATGTTTTTAATAACTTTGTGTATTAAACAAAGTTTGTGTACATTGAGACATCAAAAAACAAAGGTTTCACTATCTCACTCTCACTCAAAAAAGTCTGTATTTCGGAATATTCCGTATTTCGGAATATATGGATATGGGATACTCAACCTGTATATTGAATTAGAAGAAATATAGATACAAAAATTCTAAGAGTGATAAAAAAAAATGATGTCATCACTGTGGAATTTAGTGATCGTTGGTGTAAACTCTGACCCCTCCCATCAGTGTCAGTGATGTCACTCCCAGATAGGTCCAGCCTACCACACATCTACAATCTCTAACACTTCTGTTATATCCCATACTTACTCATCATATACCACCTCATGATGCATACACAGACAATCCTGATAATTACCCAATAACATCACAACATAATCCACAATCAAAGATGTAGAACAGTATAGAAGGAAGGAGAAAGACACAAAGGCACATTTCACATACAGAAAAGTAAAACGAGGACATTCCAAAATGTAAAACAGTAAACATGAAAAGAAACGAAAAAATTCTTAAGGGTTGTAAATTTACTGAAGGTTGGTAACCATGACAGTGAGTACATCTGGAAGGTGAGGTGATTTTCATTAATTCCCACGTTTATTTCATAAATATGTCTGAAAGATTATCCATTGTCTGTTTAGATATTAGATTCATGTTCAGTCATCTTTTCAACATTGAGATATTTTTCTCTTCTTTCTCATTGCAGGCTGGTCCGAAGATGGCCCTTCGAGTCAGATACCATTGCCTTATAGTTGTCTCACTTCTTATCTTCTTCTCCATCTGGACTTTTAACCATCAATGGGATTCACCCAAGGAGAAACGTATCCATATCATTATCCTTTCTTCTTGGAGGTCTGGCTCCTCATTCTTGGGACAGATCTTCAACCATAATCCTAATGTCTTTTACATCTATGAGCCAGCAAGGATGGTCTGGGTTAAGCTCCCCAATGAAAAACCCAGTTTCCTCCACTATCCAATTAGAGATCTCCTCCGCTCCTTATTCACCTGTGACATGTCCCCACTACACCACTACCTTCCACGGAGGGGGCGATATATATCTGATCTACCCTTTTGGTGGGAGAGCAGAGCATTATGCTCCCCGCCAGCTTGTAGTGCCATAGACCGGGATGAAGAATATGACCGACCCACCTGCTTCCAACAGTGTGGTTATTTTCCTCTGGATAATATGGCACATGCTTGTGAAGTCCACAGCCACGTGGTATTGAAAACTGTGCGGGTACTGGATCTCGGTGTTCTTCTTCCACTTCTCCAGGATTCCAAACTAGATCTCAGAATTATACATCTGGTAAGAGACCCTCGAGCAGTGGCTTTTTCACGAATGAACTTTGGCTTCCTGAACCAAGAGGATCTCCAAATAGTCAGGGAAAACAAAAAATGGAAAAATAAAAAACAGATGCCTAACATCACGCATGTCATGGACAGTATCTGCAATGCACAAGTTGCAATTGATGAATTTAGAAGTAAAGCTGGTAAATCGTTGCGAGGGCAGTATATGATGATAAGATATGAGGATTTGGCAAAAGAGCCCTTACCTATCATTGAGCAGATCTTCAACTTTGCCAGTCTCAGACTTACAGAAGGTTTTCAGGGATGGTTATACAATATCACCCACCAAAGCAGGCAAAAGCAAGGAGCATTCATGAACTTTGCCCTGGACTCCATGAAAATAATTCAAAAGTGGAGGATTGGCCTCAATCACAACACTGTGCTGAAGATACAAAATAAATGTAGGAATGCTATGGAAATCTTTGGCTATGGACACGTGGAGTCTTTGAAGGAGCAACATGATCTTAATTCAGATGTACTGACAGAGGTGAAAAAGAATCAGTAGTTCCATAAAAAAACAACAACAAAAAAACTGACAGCTTCATCCCTGTAGGTTACAGAACAGCTGCATCTCCAGGAGTCCACAAGATGAATGACACAAGATGAAACAGTGGTGGAAATAGCAGATAGAAACAGAGAATTTTAAACACATAATTTGACAGCAGATAAGAACCACTTGGCCCATCTAGTCCACCCCTTTTTATTACTATATTTTACCTCAAATCTTATTTCATCCTTTTTTCTTTGTAAGGATATCCTTATGTCTTTCCCATGCAAGTTTAATTTGATCTATTGTCTTAGCCTCTACCACCTCTGATGGGAGGCAATTCCATTTGTCCACTACCCTTTCTGTGAATTAATTTTTGCTCAAATTGCCAGAATTGAACGCAGTATTCTAGATGAGGCCATACCAATGACCTATACAGTGGCATTATTACTTCTTTCTTTCTGCTGCGGATTTCTCTCCTTATGCAACCAATGTAGTGGCCATTTTCTCTGGGTGTAGTATGGTATGCTGGTGGTCGGGCTCCCGGCGACCAGCATACCGGCGCCGGGAGCTTGACCGCCGGCATACCGACAGTGTGGCAAGCGCAAATGAGCCCCTTGCGGGCTCGCTGTGCTCGCCACGCTGCGGGCACGGTGGCGCGCTATACTGTGCGCCGGGATCCCGACAGCCGGCATACTGAAGACCACCCATTTTCTCTAACGCAGTAGTAGTAATAATAATAATAATAATAATAATAGTGTCTATCTAACTTAGAAACTGTATTGGGTTGTTATTATTATAATAATAATTATTATTATTACTCTAAATAAATATGATTTGAACGAACACATTAATTTATACTGCGACAATGAACTTGTGCATTACTAACTAACAGTGACTTTCTCACTAGTTACTTGCCAGCTCTTCTGGCATCGGTCCCCCAGACAAATGTCCCAGAAAGGCTTTTATACCTCTCCTCTCAGACAGGCAGGTGACACTCCCACCCTGCCATCTTAAGGGCGTTCTCCATAGATGCTCTGATTAATCAATCACATGCTTTCAGCTGCACCAGGATGCAAAGGAGAAATGCACTGAAGTTAATTAAGCAAGCAAGACACACATTTTCTATCCTCCACATATGTTACTTACCTGGGTTTGTCCCACTGAATGATTTGCTGAATGACAACAGCCATAACCAAACCAAAGCACTGTAATGTTGTCAGTGCTGGAGGGTGAAATGGTAGGTAGCATGGTCCCAGGAATTTGCTGACCTTGGACCCAAACTCTCTGCTGGTGGCACTGCTGAGATAGGTAATACAAGAGTGTGATAAACTGCATGAAAATGCAGCTGTATTCTACTCCATGATGAAACCAGGGACACTAGAGAATATCCTGTATAAAAGTGGTGTGTCTTTAAGATGGGGAGGAGCTTACAGTGCTTATAGACACCAACCATGTAAATGGACCCTAAACAATCAGTATAGCTATGTCAGAGGGATTCTAATATATCTATTCACATACAAGTTAAATACACATTTTACAAAGCCTACAGTTGACATTGATCATGTGTACATTGCTGAAATGTGGACATGATAGAATGTCGACAGACAGTCCCTGGTGGTTTAGTGGTGACTTACCTGCTCACTTCATAAACCTGACGGAATGATGATTCCAGTAATTATTGTCCCCTATCCCTGATTCCTAGACTGAACCCTCCCTGCATATCCCTAGTGTTAACATTTTGAGAATCCCACAATTCACATTTCAGATGTTGACAATGCAGACATGTGGACATTTTAAGGATGTTGACATATTGCCTGTTGACATCATAACTGTCAGAATTGTGGTGTCAACTGAATGACTGCATCCTGTTATATGTCCTTGTAATTGTGCAACAAGATTCTGTAACTGAGATTCCAGTTATTTATGTAGCTGGCTATGGGAATTATTTGTTCCTCTATGAAAGGGAATCATCTTTTTAATATTTGCACTTATTATTTGCAGTTTGGAGCTGAAGGAGCCAAACATGGAAATAAATAATTCTAAAAATCATGGTAAACTTTTTCCATATTCCGGAAATAAATACTTAAGCTTTTATCTATCAGTTTCTTAGGAACTAATGATAACATGTAACAGTTCCCTAGGAAAGAACTATACATGCTTATGTTTATTGATTTTGCCTATATTGTGTATCTTACATAACTGTACGTTCTAGTTAATGGAAAAGCTGCACCTGTCACTCAAAATACCAATTATGGGTCTGATTCTGAGTTGGGAGTAAAGCAAAAAAGAGCCAGTAACTGTGCACTTTGGCAAAAACAGTTCGCTATAGGAGGGATTCAAATCTATATTGCAGTGTAAAAATCCTATTTGCCTACTTTGGGGGCGGAGACAGGCTCATCCCATCATTAGGTCCGTCCCTTCTCTGCAAAATTATGCACTCAGGTGCGTGGGGAAGGGGTAGGGCTAAAACATCATGATTTTGTGTCCTCTCGATACACACCTGCAATTCCTTGAATTATCTCCTCATGATGCCCACTTCACCCAGGGGGCTGGGGGCACTACCCAAAAATTTGGGAATCTCCCACACCTGCTGGGAGAGTAAGTATGGTAAGAATAAAGCTTTCAGGATTTGTGGGCTACATGCAAAAGCAGCCAGTATTTGGCATACATGCAAAAACGAGTTTTATGGTAAGAACTTACCGTTGTTAAAACTCTTTCTGCGAGGTACACTGGGCTCCACAAGGATGGACAATGGGGTGTAGAGTGGGATCTTGATCCGAGGCACCAACAGGCTCAAAGCTTTGACTGTTCCCAGAATGCACAGCGCCGCCTCCTCTATAACCCCGCCTCCCTGCACAGGAGCTCAGTTTTTAGGTAACCAGCCCAATGCAGTAGCAGGAAAAGAGACGACAACGGTTAATAGCCACATACACCACACTCTCACGACAGGAGGAGTGTCAGCGGCTAATGCCATATCAACCAAAAGAAGCTAAGTGCATCAGGGTGGGCGCCTTGTGGAGCCCAGTGTACCTCGCAGAAAGAGTTTTAACAATGGTAAGTTCTTACCATAAAACTCGTTTTCTGCCGCTGGGTACACTGGGCTCCACAAGGAATGGACAATGGGGATGTCCTAAAGAAGTTCCTTATGGGAGGGGACGCACTGTAGCGGGCACAAGAACCCGGTGTCCAAAGGAAGCATCCTGGGAAGCGGCAGTATTGAAGGCATAGAACCTTATGAACGTGTTCCTGGAGGACCACGTAGCCGCCTTGCACAATTGGTCAAAGGTCGCACCCCGTTGGGCCGCCCAAGAAGGTCCAACAGACCGAGTAGAATGGGCCGTAATGTGAGCAGGAGCTGACAGACCAGCCTTCACATAAGCATGTGCAATCACCATTCTAATACACCTGGCCAGGGTCTGCTTGTGAGCAGGCCAGCCACGTTTGTGAAATCCAAACAAAACAAAGAGAGAATCAGATTTTCGAATAGAAGCAGTTCTCTTCACATAGATACAAAGAGCTCGTACCACATCCAAAGACCGCTCTTTGGGAGACAAATCAGGAGAGACAAAGGACGGAACCACAATCTCCTGATTAAGGTGGAACGAGGACACCACCTTCGGTAAATAACCGGGACGAGTCCGAAGTACCGCCCGGTCACGGTGAAAAATCAGATATGGGGAACTACAGGAAAGGGCCCCCAAATCCGACACTCTTCTAGCAGAGGCAATAGCCAGCAAGAACACCACCTTAAGGGAAAGCCATTTAAGATCAGCTGAACCAAGGGGTTCAAACGGAGGCTCCTGCAACGCCTCCAAAACCACCAACAAGTCCCAAGGAGCCACAGACGGGACATAGGGAGGTTGGATACGCAACACACCCTGAGTGAAAGTATGAACATCATGTAAAGTCGCAATTTTTCTCTGAAACCACACCGACAAGGCAGAAATATGAACCTTGAGGGAGGCCAGACGCAGGCCTAAATCCAGGCCCTGTTGCAGAAAAGCCAAAAGTTTGGCTGTACTAAACTTGGAAGCGTCATAATTGTTAGATGCGCACCAAACAAAGTAGGAATGCCAGACCCTATGGTAAATCCAGGCCGAAGCCAGTTTCCGGGCCCGCAACATAGTTTTAATGACCTCTTCAGAAAAACCCTTAGCCCTCAAGACGGACGCTTCAAGAGCCACGCCGTCAAAGACAGCTGGGCTAGGTCCTGGTAGACACAGGGGCCCTGAACGAGGAGGTCTGGGCGTTGTGGAAGTAGAATTGGACGCTCTGACGATAGGCCCTGCAGGTCTGAGAACCAGTGCCGTCTGGGCCACGCTGGAGCTATGAGAAGCAGATTTCCTTTTTCTTGCTTGAACTTCCGAATTACCCTGGGCAGGAGTGACACCGGAGGGAACACGTACGGCAGCCCAAACCTCCACGGCACCGTCAGCGCATCCACGAATGCTGCTTGAGGATCCCTTGTCCCTGCTCCGAAGACCGGAACCTTGTGATTGTGTCGAGACGCCATCAGATCTACATCTGGAAGACCCCACTTTTCCACTAGGAGTTGAAACACTTCTGGATGGAGGCCCCACTCGCCGGCATGCACGTCCTGACGACTGAGAAAGTCCGCTTCCCAATTCAGGACTCCCGGAATGAATATTGCCGATATGTCCGGTAGATGGCGTTCCGCCCAATGTAGAATCCGTGAGACTTCCTTCATTGCCAAACGGCTTCGAGTGCCGCCTTGATGATTTATGTAAGCCACTGTGGTGGCGTTGTCCGACTGTACTTGAACAGGACGGTTCTGAATGAAGGGGGTCATTCCGAGTTGTTCGCTCGTTATTTTTTTCTCGCAACGGAGCGATTAGTCGCTAATGCGCATGCGCAATGTCCGCAGTGCGACTGCGCCAAGTAAATTTGCTATGCAGTTAGGAATTTTAGTCACGGCATTACGAGGTTTTTTCTTCGTTCTGGTGATCGTAATGTGATTGACAGGAAGTGGGTGTTTCTGGGCGGAAACTGGCCGTTTTATGGGAGTGTGTGAAAAAACGCTACCGTTTCTGGGAAAAACGCGGGAGTGGCTGGAGAAACGGAGGAGTGTCTGGGCGAACGCTGGGTGTGTTTGTGACATCAAACCAGGAACGACAAGCACTGAACTGATCGCACTGGCAGAGTAAGTCTCGAGCTACTCAGAAACTGCACAGAGAAGTCTTTTCGCAATATTGCGAATCTTTCGTTCGCAATTTTGATAAGCTAAGATTCACTCCCAGTAGGCGGCGGCTTAGCGTGTGCAAAGCTTCTAAAAGCAGCTTGCGAGCGAACAACTCGGAATGACACCCTAAATGCTGGGCCAAGTTCAATGCATTGAAGACCGCCCGCAATTCCAGAATATTGATCGAGAGGAAAGATTCCTCCTTGGTCCACCGACCTTGAAGGGAGTGTTGCCACCAAAGCAGCAACAGACGGACCCCCCGGAGTCAATGAGATCATTTGAGATCTGATCCGGTGAGGCAGGCCGTCCCACTTGGCTAGAATCAGCCTCTGGAGGGGGCGAGAATGGAATTGAGCATACTCCACCATGTCGAATGCTGACACCATGAGGCCCAGCACCTGCATAGCCGAATGTATCGACACTTGCGGACGAGAAAGGAAGCAACGGATCCTGTCCTGAAGCTTCAGGACTTTCTCCTAACACAAGAACAACCTCTGGTTGCGAGTGTCCAATAGCGCTCCCAGATGCACCATGCTCTGAGCAGGGATCAGGGAGGATTTCTTCCAGTTGATGAGCCACCCGTGGGCTTGTAGAAACCGGACCGTCATATCCAGATGACATAGGAGAAGTTCTGGGGAATTTGCCAGGATTAACAAGTCGTCCAGATACGGCAGTATCCTGACCCTTTGACGGCGGAGTACCACCGTCACCACCGCCATTACTTTGGTGAAGACTCGCGGAGCCGTTGTTAAACCAAAAGGTAACGCCCGAAACTGGTAATGGAGGTTGCCAATAGCAAACCTCAGGTATTGCTGATGAGCCACCCGTGGGCTTGTAGAAACCGGACCGTCATATCCAGATGACATAGGAGAAGTTCTGGGGAATTTGCCAGGATTAACAAGTCGTCCAGATACGGCAGTATCCTGACCCTTTGACGGCGGAGTACCACCGTCATCACCGCCATTACTTTGGTGAAGACTCGTGGAGCCGTTGTTAAACCAAAAGGTAACGCCCGAAACTGGTAATGGAGGTTGCCAATAGCAAACCTCAGGTATTGCTGATGTGACGCTGCTATAGGAATATGCAGGTAAGCAGCCTGTATGTCCAGGGAGACCATGTAGTCCCCAGGTTCCAAGGCTAGAACTATAGAGCGAAGGGTTTCCATACGGAACTTGGAAACCTTCACAAACCTGTTCAATGCCTTGAGGTTGAAAATGGGCCGGGAGGACCCATTCGGTTTCAGGACTAGAAACAGCGGAGAATAGTACCCCCGGCCCCTCTGCGCAAGAGGCACCTGTACTATGACTCCTGTATCCAGAAGGGTCTGTACCACCGAATGCAGAGTGTTTGCCTTTGTCTGGTCCGACGGGACGTCTGTCTTGCAAAATCGATGAGGGGGTCGGTTTTTGAAGGCTTTGGCGTAACCTCGAGTGACGACTTCCCGTACCCAGGCATCTGAAGTGGTTTTCAACCATTCCTGGGTATACCTTAGAAGCCGGCCCCCCACCCTGGGATCCCCCAGGGGGAGGCCCGCCCCGTCATGCGGCAGGCTTATCCGTCTTGGAAGCTGGCTGATGGGCAGCCCAGGCTCTTTTGGGCTTCGGTTCACCAGGTTTGGAAGTGCGGGCCTGCTTGTTGTACGCTAGACCTTTTGCTTTACCTGAAGGACGAAAGGGGCGAAAGGACGTACCTTTAGCCTTCGACACAGAAGGAGCGGTACTTGGCAGACAGGCAGTTTTGGCAGTAGCCAAGTCAGCCACTATTTTATTTAAGTCCTCCCCAAACAAAATATCTCCCTTGAAAGGGAGTACCTCCAGGGTTTTTCTAGAGTCCAGATCCACAGACCAGAATCTCAGCCACAATATCCGACGAGCCAGGACTGACGTAGTAGAGGCCTTGGCTGCTAAGATACCGGCATCAGAAGCCGCCTCTTTAATATAGCGAGAAGCTGTGACAATATATGACAAGCATTGTCTGGCATGGTCAGAGGAGATTTTAGCTTCTAACTCCAAGGCCCATGCTTCAATAGCCTCTGCAGCCCATGTAGCTGCAATAGTGGGCCTTTGTGCAGCACCCGTGAGGGTGTAAATCGCTTTAAGACAACCCTCCACACGTTTATCCGTAGGCTCTTTTAGAGACGTGACGGTAGTGACAGGCAGAGCTGAGGAAACCACCATCCTAGCCACATGTGAGTCCACTGTAGGAGGCGTTTCCCAATTCTTAGACAGCTCTGGCGCGAGGGGATAGCGAGCCAGCATCTTCTTTTGAGGCACAAACTTCGTACCCGGGTTTTCCCAGGGTTCCTGACGTATATCCACTAGGTGATCAGAGTGAGGTAAAACTTGTTTAACCACCTTCTGACGCTTGAACCTATCAGGTTTCTTAGGAGGGACGGATGGCTCGGGATCATCCATAATCTGTAGAATTAACTTAATAGCCTCCAAAAGATCAGGAACATCCACATGTGAACCACCCTCCCCATCAGCCGTATCTGAGTCAGAACCTGTGGGGTCAGTGTAAGTGCCGTCTTCATCAGACGAGGTGTCAATGACAGCAGTGGATTGTGAGGAGACAAGCGCTTGCTTAGAGGACCACTTGGACTTAGGCGAGCGATGGTCAGACTTTTTAGTAGTCAAGGACTGGTTCAACTTCTTCAATTGAGCAGATAAATCGTCCGCCCACGGCGGGTTAGCTGCAGGGACCACATACAGTTGTACCGGCATTGGGGGTCCCATAGGGGGTGTTAGTTTATGAATTAGCGTATGCAGAAGCGTGGAAAAAGCAGCCCACGGTGGGTCATTATGTGCCTCCGTTGCCACAGTCCCACTGGGGGGCAAGGAGCCCCCAGAACTAGAGCCCACAGCTGCTATGAGGGGAATCCTATGAGGGGAATCCTCATAGGGATCTGTGGCTTCAGCAACACCGGTAGTGTGTTCAGCCCCAGAACCGTTACCCTCAGAAGCAGACATGATATAACTTGCAGTATCAGGTAACACAGTACAATTGGCAGCAGCACAATACCTCTTACCCAAACCCCTGCGCAGTGTAGTCAGCACCAGCAGAGACAAAGGAGAGATATGGTGACTAAATCACAGAGAAAAAATAAGATTTTACTCACCGGTAAATCTATTTCTCGTAGTCCGTAGTGGATGCTGGGAACTCCGAAAGGACCATGGGGAATAGCGGCTCCGCAGGAGACTGGGCACAACTAAAAGAAAGCTTTTAGACTACCTGGTGTGCACTGGCTCCTCCCACTATGACCCTCCTCCAAGCCTCAGTTAGGATACTGTGCCCGGAAGAGCTGACACAATAAGGAAGGATTTTGAATCCCGGTTAAGACTCATACCAGCCACACCAATCACACCGTATAACTCGTGATACCATATCCAGTTAACAGTATGAAACATAACTGAGCCTCTCAACAGATGGCTCATAACAATAACCCTTTAGTTAACAATAACTATATACAAGTATTGCAGACAATCCGCACTTGGGATGGGCGCCCAGCATCCACTACGGACTACGAGAAATAGATTTACCGGTGAGTAAAATCTTATTTTCTCTAACGTCCTAGTGGATGCTGGGAACTCCGAAAGGACCATGGGGATTATACCAAAGCTCCCAAACGGGCGGGAGAGTGCGGATGACTCTGCAGCACCGAATGAGAGAACTCAAGGTCCTCCTCAGCCAGGGTATCAAATTTGTAGAATTTAGCAAACGTGTTTGCCCCTGACCAAGTTGCAGCTCGGCAAAGTTGTAAAGCCGAGACCCCTCGGGCAGCCGCCCAAGATGAGCCCACTTTGCTCGTGGAATGGGCTTTTACTGATTTAGGATGCGGCAATCCAGCCGCAAAATGCTCCAGCTGAATTGTGCTACAAATTCAGCGAGCAATAGTCTGCTTAGAAGCAGGAGCACCTATTTTGTTGGGTGCCTACAGGATAAAAAGCGAGTCAGTTTTCCTGACTCCAGCCGTCCTGGAAATATAATTTTTTAAGGCCCTGACTACGTCCAGTAACTTGGAATCTTCCAAGTCCCTAGTAGCCGCAGGCACTACAATAGGTTGGTTCAAGTGAAAAGCTGATACCACCTTAGGGAGAAACTGGGGACGAGTCCTCAATTCTGCCCTATCCATATGGAAAATCAGATAACGTCTTTTACATGACAAAGCCGCCCATTCTGACACGCGCCTGGCCGAAGCCAAGGCCAACAACATGACCACTTTCCACGTGAGATATTTCAAATCCACAGTTTTAAGTGGCTCAAACCAATGTGATTTTAGGAAACTCAACACCACGTTGAGATCCCAAGGTGCCACAGGAGGCACAAAAGGGGGCTGAATATGTAGCACTCCCTTTACAAATGTCTGAACTCCAGGCAGTGAAGCCAGTTCTTTCTGGAAGAAAATCGACAGAGCCGAAATCTGGACCTTAATGGAACCCAAGTTTAGGCCCATAGTCACTCCTGACTGTAGGAAGTGCAGAAAACGACCCAGCTGAAATTCCTCTGTTGGGGCCTTCCTGGCCTCACACCACGCAACATATTTTCGCCAAATACGGTGATAATGGTTTGCGGTTACTTCTTTCCTGGCTTTTATCAGCGTAGGAATGACTTCCTCCGGAATGCCCTTTTCCTTTAGGATCCGGAATTCAACCGCCATGCCGTCAAACGCAGCCGCGGTAAGTCTTGGAACAGACAGGGCCCCTGCTGTAGCAGATCCTGTCTGAGCGGTAGAGGCCATGGTTCCTCTGATATCATTTCTTGAAGTTCTGGGTACCAAGCTCTTCTTGGCCCATCCGGAACCACGAGTATCGTTCTTACTCCTCATTTTCTTATTATTCTCAGTACCTTTGGTATGAGAGGCAGAGGAGGGAATACATAAACCGACTGGTACACCCACGGTGTCACTAGAGCGTCCACAGCTATTGCCTGAGGGTCCCTTGACCTGGCGCAATATCTAGTTTTTTGTTTAGGTGGGACGCCATCATGTCCACCTGTGGCCTTTCCCAACGGTTTACCAACAGTTGGCAGACTTCTGGATGAAGTCCCCACTCTCCCGGGTGTAGGTCGTGTCTGCTGAGGAAGTCTGCTTCCCAGTTGTCCACTCCCGGAATGAACACTGCTGACAGTGCTAAGACGTGATTTTCCGCCCATCGGAGAATCCTTGTGGCTTCTGCCATCGCCATCCTGCTTCTTGTGCCGCCCTGTCGGTTTACATGGGCGACTGCCGTGATGTTGTCTGATTGGATCAGTACCGTCTGGTTTTGAAGCAGAGGCCTTGCCAGACTTAGGGCATTGTAAATGGCCCTCAGTTCCAGAATATTTATGTGTAGGGACGACTCCTGACTTGACCAAAGTCCTTGGAAATTTCTTCCCTGTGTGACTGCCCCCCAGCCTCGAAGGCTGGCATCCGTGGTTACCAGGACCCAGTCCTGTATGCCGAATCTGCGGCCCTCTTGAAGATGAGCACTCTGCAGCCACCACAGTAGAGATACCCTGGTCCTTGGAGACAGGGTTATCAGCCGATGCATCTGAAGATGCGATCCCGACCACTTGTCCAAGAGGTCCCACTGAAAGGTTCTTGCATGGAACCTGCCGAATGGAATTTTGCTTCGTAAGAAGCTACCATTTTTCCCAGGACTCGTGTGCAGTGATGCATCGATACCTGTTTTGGTTTCAGGAGGTCTCTGACTAGAGATGACAGCTCCTTGGCTTTCTCCTGCGGGAGAAACACTTTTTTCTGTTCTGTGTCCAGAACCATCCCCAGGAACAGTAGGCGTGTGGTAGGAACCAGCTGTGACTTTAGAATGTATAGAATCCATCCGTGCTGTTGTAGCACTTCCCGAGATAGTGCTACTCCGACCAACAACTGCTCCTTGGACCTCGCCTTTATAAGGAGATCGTCCAAGTACGGGATAATTAAAACTCCCTTTTTCGAAGGAGTATCATCATTTCTGCCATTACCTTGGTAAAGACCCTCGGTGCCGTGGACAGTCCAAACGGCAGTGTTTGGAATTGGTAATGGCAATCCTGTACCACAAATCTGAGGTACTCCTGGTGAGGATGGTAAATGGGGACATGTAGGTAAGTCTCCTTGATGTCTAATGCCATATCAACCAAAAGAAGCTAAGTGCATCAGGGTGGGCGCCTTGTGGAGCCCAGTGTACCTCGCAGAAAGAGTTTTAACAATGGTAAGTTCTTACCATAAAACTCGTTTTCTGCTGCTGGGTACACTGGGCTCCACAAGGAATGGACAATGGGGATGTCCTAAAGAAGTTCCTTATGGGAGGGGACGCACTGTAGCGGGCACAAGAACCCGGTGTCCAAAGGAAGCATCCTGGGAAGCGGCAGTATCGAAGGCATAGAACCTTATGAACGTGTTCCCGGAGGACCACGTAGCCGCCTTGCACAATTGGTCAAAGGTCGCACCACGTTGGGCCGCCTAAGAAGGTCCAACAGACCGAGTAGAATGGGCCGTAATGTGAGCAGGAGCTGACAGACCAGCCTTCACATAAGCATGTGCAATCCCCATTCTAATACACCTGGCCAGGGTCTGCTTGTGAGCAGGCCAGCCACGTTTGTGAAATCCAAACAAAACAAAGAGAGAATCAGATTTTCGAATAGAAGCAGTTCTCTTCACATAGATACAAAGAGCTCGTACCACATCCAAAGACCGCTCTTTGGGAGACAAATCAGGAGAGACAAAGGACGGAACCACAATCTCCTGATTAAGGTGGAACGAGGACACCACCTTCGGTAAATAACCGGGACGAGTCCGAAGTACCGCCCGGTCACGGTGAAAAATCAGATATGGGGAACTACAGGAAAGGGCCCCCAAATCCGACACTCTTCTAGCAGAGGCAATAGCCAGCAAGAACACCACCTTAAGGGAAAGCCATTTAAGATTAGCTGAACCAAGGGGTTCAAATGGAGGCTCCTGCAACGCCTCCAAAACCACCAACAAGTCCCAAGGAGCCACAGGCGGGACATAGGGAGGTTGGATACGCAACACACCCTGAGTGGAAGTATGAACATCATGTAAAGTCGCAATTTTTCTCTGAAACCACACCGACAAGGCAGAAATATGAACCTTGAGGGAGGCCAGACGCAGGCCTAAATCCAGGCCCTGTTGCAGAAAAGCCAAAAGTTTGGCTGTACTAAACTTGGAAGCGTCATAATTGTTAGATGCGCACCAAACAAAGTAGGAATGCCAGACCCTATGGTAAATCCAGGCCGAAGCCAGTTTCCGGGCCCGCAACATAGTTTTAATGACCTCTTCAGAAAAACCCTTAGCCCTCAAGACGGACGCTTCAAGAGCCACGCCGTCAAAGACAGCTGGGCTAGGTCCTGGTAGACACAGGGGCCCTGAACGAGGAGGTCTGGGCGTTGTGGAAGTAGAATTGGACGCTCTGACGATAGGCCCTGCAGGTCTGAGAACCAGTGCCGTCTGGGCCACGCTGGAGCTATGAGAAGCAGATTTCCTTTTTCTTGCTTGAACTTCCGAATTACCCTGGGCAGGAGTGACACCGGAGGGAACACGTACGGCAGCCCAAACCTCCACGGCACCGTCAGCGCATCCACGAATGCTGCTTGAGGATCCCTTGTCCCTGCTCCGAAGACCGGAACCTTGTGATTGTGTCGAGACGCCATCAGATCTACATCTGGAAGACCCCACTTTTCCACTAGGAGTTGAAACACTTCTGGATGGAGGCCCCACTCGCCGGCATGCACGTCCTGACGACTGAGAAAGTCCGCTTCCCAATTCAGGACTCCTGGAATGAATATTGCCGATATGTCCGGTAGATGGCGTTCCGCCCAATGTAGAATCCGTGAGACTTCCTTCATTGCCAAACGGCTTCGAGTGCCGCCTTGATGATTTATGTAAGCCACTGTGGTGGCGTTGTCCGACTGTACTTGAACAGGACGGTTCTGAATTAAGGGGGTCATTCCGAGTTGTTCGCTCGTTATTTTTTTCTCGCAACGGAGCGATTAGTCGCTAATGCGCATGCGCAATGTCCGCAGTGCGACTGCGCCAAGTAAATTTGCTATGCAGTTAGGAATTTTACTCACGGCATTACAAGGTTTTTTCTTCGTTCTGGTGATCGTAATGTGATTGACAGGAAGTGGGTGTTTCTGGGCGGAAACTGGCCGTTTTGTGGGAGTGTGTGAAAAAACGCTACAGTTTCTGGGAAAAACGCGGGAGTGGCTGGAGAAACGGAGGAGTGTCTGGGCGAACGCTGGGTGTGTTTGTGACGTCAAACCAGGAACGACAAGCACTGAACTGATCGCACTGGCAGAGTAAGTCTCGAGCTACTCAGAAACTGCACAGAGAAGTCTTTTCGCAATATTGCGAATCTTTCGTTCGCAATTTTGATAAGCTAAGATTCACTCCCAGTAGGCGGCGGCTTAGCGTGTGCAAAGCTGCTAAAAGCAGCTTGCGAGCGAACAACTCGGAATGACACCCTAAATGCTGGGCCAAGTTCAATGCATTGAAGACCGCCCGCAATTCCAGAATATTGATCGAAAGGAAAGATTCCTCCTTGGTCCACCGACCTTGAAGGGAGTGTTGCTCCAGCACCGTGCCCCAACCTCTTAGACTGGCATCTGTCGTCAACAGGACCCAGTTGGATATCCAGAAGGGACGGCCACTGCACAATTGTTGGTCCTGAAGCCACCAAAGCAGCAACAGACGGACCCCCCGGAGTCAATGAGATCATTTGAGATCTGATCCGGTGAGGCAGGCCGTCCCACTTGGCTAGAATCAGCCTCTGGAGGGGGCGAGAATGGAATTGAGCATACTCCACCATGTCGAATGCTGACACCATGAGGCCCAGCACCTGCATAGCCGAATGTATCGACACTTGTGGACGAGAAAGGAAGCAACGGATCCTGTCCTGAAGCTTCAGGACTTTCTCCTAACACAAGAACAACCTCTGGTTGCGAGTGTCCAATAGCGCTCCCAGATGCACCATGCTCTGAGCAGGGATCAGGGAGGATTTCTTCCAGTTGATGAGCCACCCGTGGGCTTGTAGAAACCGGACCGTCATATCCAGATGACATAGGAGAAGTTCTGGGGAATTTGCCAGGATTAACAAGTCGTCCAGATACGGCAGTATCCTGACCCTTTGACGGCGGAGTACCACCGTCACCACCGCCATTACTTTGGTGAAGACTCGCGGAGCCGTTGTTAAACCAAAAGGTAACGCCCGAAACTGGTAATGGAGGTTGCCAATAGCAAACCTCAGGTATTGCTGATGAGCCACCTGTGGGCTTGTAGAAACCGGACCGTCATATCCAGATGACATAGGAGAAGTTCTGGGGAATTTGCCAGGATTAACAAGTCGTCCAGATACGGCAGTACCCTGACCCTTTGACGGCGGAGTACCACCGTCATCACCGCCATTACTTTGGTGAAGACTCGTGGAGCCGTTGTTAAACCAAAAGGTAACGCCCGAAACTGGTAATGGAGGTTGCCAATAGCAAACCTCAGGTATTGCTGATGTGACGCTGCTATAGGAATATGCAGGTAAGCAGCCTGTATGTCCAGGGAGACCATGTAGTCCCCAGGTTCCAAGGCTAGAACTATAGAGCGAAGGGTTTCCATACGGAACTTGGAAACCTTCACAAACCTGTTCAATGCCTTGAGGTTGAAAATGGGCCGGGAGGACCCATTCGGTTTCAGGACTAGAAACAGCGGAGAATAGTACCCCCGGCCCCTCTGCGCAAGAGGCACCTGTACTATGACTCCTGTATCCAGAAGGGTCTGTACCACCGAATGCAGAGTGTTTGCCTTTGTCTGGTCCGACGGGACGTCTGTCTGGCAAAATCGATGAGGGGGTCGGTTTTTGAAGGCTTTGGCGTAACCTCGAGTGACGACTTCCCGTACCCAGGCATCTTAAGTGGTTTTCAACCATTCCTGGGTATACCTTAGAAGCCGGCCCCCCACCCTGGGATCCCCCAGGGGGAGGCCCGCCCCGTCATGCGGCAGGCTTATCCGTCTTGGAAGCTGGCTGACGGGCAGCCCAGGCTCTTTTGGGCTTCGGTTCACCAGGTTTGGAAGTGCGGGCCTGCTTGTTGTACGCCTGACCTTTTGCTTTACCTGAAGGACGAAAGGGGCGAAAGGACGTACCTTTAGCCTTCGACACAGAAGGAGCGGTACTTGGCAGACAGGCAGTTTTGGCAGTAGCCAAGTCAGCCACTATTTTATTTAAGTCCTCCCCAAACAAAATATCTCCCTTGAAAGGGAGTACCTCCAGGGTTTTTTTAGAGTCCAGATCCACAGACCAGAATCTCAGCCACAATATCCGACGAGCCAGGACTGACGTAGTAGAGGCCTTGGCTGCTAAGATACCGGCATCAGAAGCCGCCTCTTTAATATAGCGAGAAGCTGTGACAATATATGACAAGCATTGTCTGGCATGGTCAGAGGAGATTTTAGCTTCTAACTCCAAGGCCCATGCTTCAATAGCCTCTGCAGCCCATGTAGCTGCAATAGTGGGCCTTTGTGCAGCACCCGTGAGGGTGTAAATCGCTTTAAGACAACCCTCCACACGTTTATCCGTAGGCTCTTTTAGAGACGTGACGGTAGTGACAGGCAGAGCTGAGGAAACCACCATCCTAGCCACATGTGAGTCCACTGTAGGAGGCGTTTCCCAATTCTTAGACAGCTCTGGCGCGAGGGGATAGCGAGCCAGCATCTTCTTTTGAGGCACAAACTTCGTACCCGGGTTTTCCCAGGGTTTCTGACGTATATCCACTAGGTGATCAGAGTGAGGTAAAACTTGTTTAACCACCTTCTGACGCTTGAACCTATCAGGTTTCTTAGGAGGGACGGATGGCTCGGGATCATCCATAATATGTAGAATTAACTTAATAGCCTCCAAAAGATCAGGAACATCCACATGTGAACCACCCTCCCCATCAGCCGTATCTGAGTCACAACCTGTGGGGTCAGTGTAAGTGCCGTCTTCATCAGACGAGGTGTCAGTGACAGCAGTGGATTGTGAGGAGACAAGCGCTTGCTTAGAGGACCACTTGGACTTAGGCGAGCGATGGTCAGACTTTTTAGTAGTCAAGGACTGGTTCAACTTCTTCAATTGAGCAGATAAATCGTCCGTCCACGGCGGGTTAGCTGCAGGGACCACATACGGTTGTACCGGCATTGGGGGTCCCATAGAGGGTGTTAGTTTATGAATTAGCGTATGCAGAAGCGTGGAAAAAGCAGCCCACGGTGGGTCATTATGTGCCTCCGTTGCCACAGTCCCACTGGGGGGCAAGGAGCCCCCAGAACTAGAGCCCACAGCTGCTATGAGGGGAATCCTATGAGGGGAATCCTCATAGGGATCTGTGGCTTCAGCAACACCGGTAGTGTGTTCAGCCCCAGAACCGTTACCCTCAGAAGCAGACATGATATAACTTGCAGTATCAGGTAACACAGTACAATTGGCAGCAGCACAATACCTCTTACCCAAACCCCTGCGCAGTGTAGTCAGCACCAGCAGAGACAAAGGAGAGATATGGTGACTAAATCACAGAGAAAAAATAAGATTTTACTCACCGGTAAATCTATTTCTCGTAGTCCGTAGTGGATGCTGGGAACTCCGAAAGGACCATGGGGAATAGCGGCTCCGCAGGAGACTGGGCACAACTAAAAGAAAGCTTTTAGACTACCTGGTGTGCACTGGCTCCTCCCACTATGACCCTCCTCCAAGCCTCAGTTAGGATACTGTGCCCGGAAGAGCTGACACAATAAGGAAGGATTTTGAATCCCGGGTAAGACTCATACCAGCCACACCAATCACACCGTATAACTCGTGATACCATATCCAGTTAACAGTATGAAACATAACTGAGCCTCTCAACAGATGGCTCATAACAATAACCCTTTAGTTAACAATAACTATATACAAGTATTGCAGACAATCTGCACTTGGGATGGGCGCCCAGCATCCACTACGGACTACGAGAAATAGATTTACCGGTGAGTAAAATCTTATTTTCTCTAACGTCCTAGTGGATGCTGGGAACTCCGAAAGGACCATGGGGATTATACCAAAGCTCCCAAACGGGCGGGAGAGTGCGGATGACTCTGCAGCACCGAATGAGAGAACTCAAGGTCCTCCTCAGCCAGGGTATCAAATTTGTAGAATTTAGCAAACGTGTTTGCCCCTGACCAAGTTGCAGCTCGGCAAAGTTGTAAAGCCGAGACCCCTCGGGCAGCCGCCCAAGATGAGCCCACTTTCCTCGTGGAATGGGCTTTTACTGATTTAGGATGCGGCAATCCAGCCGCAGAATGCTCCAGCTGAATTGTGCTACAAATTCAGCGAGCAATAGTCTGCTTAGAAGCAGGAGCACCTATTTTGTTGGGTGCCTACAGGATAAAAAGCGAGTCAGTTTTCCTGACTCCAGCCGTCCTGGAAATATAATTTTTTAAGGCCCTGACTACGTCCAGTAACTTGGAATCTTCCAAGTCCCTAGTAGCCGCAGGCACTACAATAGGTTGGTTCAAGTGAAAAGCTGATACCACCTTAGGGAGAAACTGGGGACGAGTCCTCAATTCTGCCCTATCCATATGGAAAATCAGATAAGGGCTTTTACATGACAAAGCCGCCCATTCTGACACACGCCTGGCCGAAGCCAAGGCCAACAACATGACCACTTTCCACGTGAGATATTTCAAATCCACAGTTTTAAGTGGCTCAAACCAATGTGATTTTAGGAAACTCAACACCATGTTGAGATCCCAAGGTGCCACAGGAGGCACAAAAGGGGGCTGAATATGTAGCACTCTCTTTACAAATGTCTGAACTCCAGGCAGTGAAGCCAGTTCTTTCTGGAAGAAAATCGACAGAGCCGAAATCTGGACCTTATTGGAACCCAAGTTTAGGCCCATAGTCACTCCTGACTGTAGGAATTGCAGAAAACGACCCAGCTGAAATTCCTCTGTTGGGGCCTTCCTGGCCTCACACCACGCAACATATTTTCGCCAAATACGGTGATAATGGTTTGCGGTTACTTCTTTCCTGGCTTTTATCAGCGTAGGAATGACTTCCTCCGGAATGCCCTTTTCCTTTAGGATCCGGAATTCAACCGCCATGCCGTCAAACGCAGCCGCGGTAAGTCTTGGAACAGACAGGGCCCCTGCTGTAGCAGATCCTGTCTGAGCGGTAGAGGCCATGGTTCCTCTGATATCATTTCTTGAAGTTCTGGGTACCAAGCTCTTCTTGGCCCATCCGGAACCACGAGTATCGTTCTTACTCCTCATTTTCTTATTATTCTCAGTACCTTTGGTATGAGAGGCAGAGGAGGGAATACATAAACCGACTGGTACACCCACGGTGTCACTAGAGCGTCCACAGCTATTGCCTGAGGGTCCCTTGACCTGGCGCAATATCTAGTTTTTTGTTTAGGTGGGACGCCATCATGTCCACCTGTGGCCTTTCCCAACGGTTTACCAACAGTTGGCAGACTTCTGGATGAAGTCCCCACTCTCCCGGGTGTAGGTCGTGTCTGCTGAGGAAGTCTGCTTCCCAGTTGTCCACTCCCGGAATGAACACTGCTGACAGTGCTAAGACGTGATTTTCCGCCCATCAGAGAATCCTTGTGGCTTCTGCCATCGCCATCCTGCTTCTTGTGCCGCCCTGTCGGTTTACATGGGCGACTGCCGTGATGTTGTCTGATTGGATCAGTACCGGCTGGTTTTGAAGCAGAGGCCTTGCCAGACTTAGGGCATTGTAAATGGCCCTCAGTTCCAGAATATTTATGTGTAGGGACGACTCCTGACTTGACCAAAGTCCTTGGAAATTTCTTCCCTGTGTGACTGCCCCCCAGCCTCGAAGGCTGGCATCCGTGGTTACCAGGACCCAGTCCTGTATGCCGAATCTGCGGCCCTCTTGAAGATGAGCACTCTGCAGCCACCACAGTAGAGATACCCTGGTCCTTGGAGACAGGGTTATCAGCCGATGCATCTGAAGATGCGATCCCGACCACTTGTCCAAGAGGTCCCACTGAAAGGTTCTTGCATGGAACCTGCCGAATGGAATTTTGCTTCGTAAGAAGCTACCATTTTTCCCAGGACTCGTGTGCAGTGATGCATCGATACCTGTTTTGGTTTCAGGAGGTCTCTGACTAGAGATGACAGCTCCTTGGCTTTCTCCTGCGGGAGAAACACTTTTTTCTGTTCTGTGTCCAGAACCATCCCCAGGAACAGTAGGCGTGTGGTAGGAACCAGCTGTGACTTTAGAATGTATAGAATCCATCCGTGCTGTTGTAGCACTTCCCGAGATAGTGCTACTCCGACCAACAACTGCTCCTTGGACCTCGCCTTTATAAGGAGATCGTCCAAGTACGGGATAATTAAAACTCCCTTTTTCGAAGGAGTATCATCATTTCTGCCATTACCTTGGTAAAGACCCTCGGTGCCGTGGACAGTCCAAACGGCAGTGTTTGGAATTGGTAATGGCAATCCTGTACCACAAATCTGAGGTACTCCTGGTGAGGATGGTAAATGGGGACATGTAGGTAAGTCTCCTTGATGTCTAATGCCATATCAACCAAAAGAAGCTAAGTGCATCAGGGTGGGCGCCTTGTGGAGCCCAGTGTACCTCGCAGAAAGAGTTTTAACAATGGTAAGTTCTTACCATAAAACTCGTTTTCTGCTGCTGGGTACACTGGGCTCCACAAGGAATGGACAATGGGGATGTCCTAAAGAAGTTCCTTATGGGAGGGGACGCACTGTAGCGGGCACAAGAACCCGGTGTCCAAAGGAAGCATCCTGGGAAGCGGCAGTATCGAAGGCATAGAACCTTATGAACGTGTTCCCGGAGGACCACGTAGCCGCCTTGCACAATTGGTCAAAGGTCGCACCACGTTGGGCCGCCTAAGAAGGTCCAACAGACCGAGTAGAATGGGCCGTAATGTGAGCAGGAGCTGACAGACCAGCCTTCACATAAGCATGTGCAATCACCATTCTAATACACCTGGCCAGGGTCTGCTTGTGAGCAGGCCAGCCACGTTTGTGAAATCCAAACAAAACAAAGAGAGAATCAGATTTTCGAATAGAAGCAGTTCTCTTCACATAGATACAAAGAGCTCGTACCACATCCAAAGACCGCTCTTTGGGAGACAAATCAGGAGAGACAAAGGACGGAACCACAATCTCCTGATTAAGGTGGAACGAGGACACCACCTTCGGTAAATAACCGGGACGAGTCCGAAGTACCGCCCGGTCACGGTGAAAAATCAGATATGGGGAACTACAGGAAAGGGCCCCCAAATCTGACACTCTTCTAGCAGAGGCAATAGCCAGCAAGAACACCACCTTAAGGGAAAGCCATTTAAGATTAGCTGAACCAAGGGGTTCAAATGGAGGCTCCTGCAACGCCTCCAAAACCACCAACAAGTCCCAAGGAGCCACAGGCGGGACATAGGGAGGTTGGATACGCAACACACCCTGAGTGGAAGTATGAACATCATGTAAAGTCGCAATTTTTCTCTGAAACCACACCGACAAGGCAGAAATATGAACCTTGAGGGAGGCCAGACGCAGGCCTAAATCCAGGCCCTGTTGCAGAAAAGCCAAAAGTTTGGCTGTACTAAACTTGGAAGCGTCATAATTGTTAGATGCGCACCAAACAAAGTAGGAATGCCAGACCCTATGGTAAATCCAGGCCGAAGCCAGTTTCCGGGCCCGCAACATAGTTTTAATGACCTCTTCAGAAAAACCCTTAGCCCTCAAGACGGACGCTTCAAGAGCCACGCCGTCAAAGACAGCTGGGCTAGGTCCTGGTAGACACAGGGGCCCTGAACGAGGAGGTCTGGGCGTTGTGGAAGTAGAATTGGACGCTCTGACGATAGGCCCTGCAGGTCTGAGAACCAGTGCCGTCTGGGCCACGCTGGAGCTATGAGAAGCAGATTTCCTTTTTCTTGCTTGAACTTCCGAATTACCCTGGGCAGGAGTGACACCGGAGGGAACACGTACGGCAGCCCAAACCTCCACGGCACCGTCAGCGCATCCACGAATGCTGCTTGAGGATCCCTTGTCCCTGCTCCGAAGACCGGAACCTTGTGATTGTGTCGAGACGCCATCAGATCTACATCTGGAAGACCCCACTTTTCCACTAGGAGTTGAAACACTTCTGGATGGAGGCCCCACTCGCCGGCATGCACGTCCTGACGACTGAGAAAGTCCGCTTCCCAATTCAGGACTCCCGGAATGAATATTGCCGATATGTCCGGTAGATGGCGTTCCGCCCAATGTAGAATCCGTGAGACTTCCTTCATTGCCAAACGGCTTCGAGTGCCGCCTTGATGATTTATGTAAGCCACTGTGGTGGCGTTGTCCGACTGTACTTGAACAGGACGGTTCTGAATTAAGGGGGTCATTCCGAGTTGTTCGCTCGTTATTTTTTTCTCGCAACGGAGCGATTAGTCGCTAATGCGCATGCGCAATGTCCGCAGTGCGACTGTGCCAAGTAAATTTGCTATGCAGTTAGGAATTTTACTCACGGCATTACGAGGTTTTTTCTTCGTTCTGGTGATCGTAATGTGATTGACAGGAAGTGGGTGTTTCTGGGCGGAAACTGGCCATTTTATGGGAGTGTGTGAAAAAACGCTACCGTTTCTGGGAAAAACGCGGGAGTGGCTGGAGAAACGGAGGAGTGTCTGGGCGAACGCTGGGTGTGTTTGTGACGTCAAACCAGGAACGACAAGCACTGAACTGATCGCACTGGCAGAGTAAGTCTCGAGCTACTCAGAAACTGCACAGAGAAGTCTTTTCGCAATATTGCGAATCTTTCGTTCGCAATTTTGATAAGCTAAGATTCACTCCCAGTAGGCGGCGGCTTAGCGTGTGCAAAGCTGCTAAAAGCAGCTTGCGAGCGAACAACTCGGAATGACCCCCTAAATGCTGGGCCAAGTTCAATGCATTGAAGACCGCCCGCAATTCCAGAATATTGATCGAGAGGAAAGATTCCTCCTTGGTCCACCGACCTTGAAGGGAGTGTTGCTCCAGCACCGTGCCCCAACCTCTTAGACTGGCATCTGTCGTCAACAGGACCCAGTTGGATATCCAGAAGGGACGGCCCCTGCACAATTGTTGGTCCTGGAGCCACCAAAGCAGCAACAGACGGACCCCCCGGAGTCAATGAGATCATTTGAGATCTGATCCGGTGAGGCAGGCCGTCCCACTTGGCTAGAATCAGCCTCTGGAGGGGGCGAGAATGGAATTGAGCATACTCCACCATGTCGAATGCTTACACCATGAGGCCCAGCACCTGCATAGCCGAATGTATCGACACTTGCGGACGAGAAAGGAAGCAACGAATCCTGTCCTGAAGCTTCAGGACTTTCTCCTAACACAAGAACAACCTCTGGTTGCGAGTGTCCAATAGCGCTCCCAGATGCACCATGCTCTGAGCAGGGATCAGGGAGGATTTCTTCCAGTTGATGAGCCACCCGTGGGCTTGTAGAAACCGGACCGTCATATCCAGATGACATAGGAGAAGTTCTGGGGAATTTGCCAGGATAAACAAGTCGTCCAGATACGGCAGTATCCTGACCCTTTGACGACGGAGTACCACCGTCACCACCGCCATTACTTTGGTGAAGACTCGCGGAGCCGTTGTTAAACCAAAAGGTAACGCCCGAAACTGGTAATGGAGGTTGCCAATAGCAAACCTCAGGTATTGCTGATGAGCCACCCGTGGGCTTGTAGAAACCGGACCGTCATATCCAGATGACATAGGAGAAGTTCTGGGGAATTTGCCAGGATTAACAAGTCGTCCAGATACGGCAGTATCCTGACCCTTTGACGGCGGAGTACCACCGTCATCACCGCCATTACTTTGGTGAAGACTCGTGGAGCCGTTGTTAAACCAAAAGGTAACGCCCGAAACTGGTAATGGAGGTTGCCAATAGCAAACCTCAGGTATTGCTGATGTGACGCTGCTATAGGAATATGCAGGTAAGCAGCCTGTATGTCCAGGGAGACCATGTAGTCCCCAGGTTCCAAGGCTAGAACTATAGAGCGAAGGGTTTCCATACGGAACTTGGAAACCTTCACAAACCTGTTCAATGCCTTGAGGTTGAAAATGGGCCGGGAGGACCCATTCGGTTTCAGGACTAGAAACAGCGGAGAATAGTACCCCCGGCCCCTCTGCGCAAGAGGCACCTGTACTATGACTCCTGTATCCAGAAGGGTCTGTACCACCGAATGCAGAGTGTTTGCCTTTGTCTGGTCCGACGGGACGTCTGTCTGGCAAAATCGATGAGGGGGTCGGTTTTTGAAGGCTTTGGCGTAACCTCGAGTGACGACTTCCCGTACCCAGGCATCTGAAGTGGTTTTCAACCATTCCTGGGTATACCTTAGAAGCCGGCCCCCCACCCTGGGATCCCCCAGGGGGAGGCCCGCCCCGTCATGCGGCAGGCTTATCCGTCTTGGAAGCTGGCTGACGGGCAGCCCAGGCTCTTTTGGGCTTCGGTTCACCAGGTTTGGAAGTGCGGGCCTGCTTGTTGTACGCCTGACCTTTTGCTTTACCTGAAGGACGAAAGGGGCGAAAGGACGTACCTTTAGCCTTCGACACAGAAGGAGCGGTACTTGGCAGACAGTCAGCCACTATTTTATTTAAGTCCTCCCCAAACAAAATATCTCCCTTGAAAGGGAGTACCTCCAGGGTTTTTCTAGAGTCCAGATCCACAGACCAGAATCTCAGCCACAATATCCGACGAGCCAGGACTGACGTAGTAGAGGCCTTGGCTGCTAAGATACCGGCATCAGAAGCCGCCTCTTTAATATAGCGAGAAGCTGTGACAATATATGACAAGCATTGTCTGGCATGGTCAGAGGAGATTTTAGCTTCTAACTCCAAGGCCCATGCTTCAATAGCCTCTGCAGCCCATGTAGCTGCAATAGTGGGCCTTTGTGCAGCACCCGTGAGGGTGTAAATCGCTTTAAGACAACCCTCCACGCGTTTATCCGTAGGCTCTTTTAGAGACGTGACGGTAGTGACAGGCAGAGCTGAGGAAACCATTATCCTAGCCACATGTGAGTCCACTGTAGGAGGCGTTTCCCAATTCTTAGACAGCTCTGGCGCGAGGGGATAGCGAGCCAGCATCTTCTTTTGAGGCACAAACTTCGTACCCGGGTTTTCCCAGGGTTCCTGACGTATATCCACTAGGTGATCAGAGTGAGGTAAAACTTGTTTAACCACCTTCTGACGCTTGAACCTATCAGGTTTCTTAGGAGGGACGGATGGCTCGGGATCATCCATAATCTGTAGAATTAACTTAATAGCCTCCAAAAGATCAGCAACATCCACATGTGAACCACCCTCCCCATCAGCCGTATCTGAGTCAGAACCTGTGGGGTCAGTGTAAGTGCCGTCTTCATCAGACGAGGTGTCAATGACAGCAGTGGATTGTGAGGAGACAAGCGCTTGCTTAGAGGACCACTTGGACTTAGGCGAGCGATGGTCAGACTTTTTAGTAGTCAAGGACTGGTTCAACTTCTTCAATTGAGCAGATAAATCGTCCGCCCACGGCGGGTTAGCTGCAGGGACCACATACGGTTGTACCGGCATTGGGGGTCCCATAGGGGGTGTTAGTTTATGAATTAGCGTATGCAGAAGCGTGGAAAAAGCAGCCCACGGTGGGTCATTATGTGCCTCCGTTGCCACAGTCCCACTGGGGGGCAAGGAGCCCCCAGAACTAGAGCCCACAGCTGCTATGAGGGGAATCCTATGAGGGGAATCCTCATAGGGATCTGTGGCTTCAGCAACACCGGTAGTGTGTTCAGCCCCAGAACCGTTACCCTCAGAAGCAGACATGATATAACTTGCAGTATCAGGTAACACAGTACAATTGGCAGCAGCACAATACCTCTTACCCAAACCCCTGCGCAGTGTAGTCAGCACCAGCAGAGACAAAGGAGAGATATGGTGACTAAATCACAGAGAAAAAATAAGATTTTACTCACCGGTAAATCTATTTCTCGTAGTCCGTAGTGGATGCTGGGAACTCCGAAAGGACCATGGGGAATAGCGGCTCCGCAGGAGACTGGGCACAACTAAAAGAAAGCTTTTAGACTACCTGGTGTGCACTGGCTCCTCCCACTATGACCCTCCTCCAAGCCTCAGTTAGGATACTGTGCCCGGAAGAGCTGACACAATAAGGAAGGATTTTGAATCCCGGTTAAGACTCATACCAGCCACACCAATCACACCGTATAACTCGTGATACCATATCCAGTTAACAGTATGAAACATAACTGAGCCTCTCAACAGATGGCTCATAACAATAACCCTTTAGTTAACAATAACTATATACAAGTATTGCAGACAATCCGCACTTGGGATGGGCGCCCAGCATCCACTACGGACTACGAGAAATAGATTTACCGGTGAGTAAAATCTTATTTTCTCTAACGTCCTAGTGGATGCTGGGAACTCCGAAAGGACCATGGGGATTATACCAAAGCTCCCAAACGGGCGGGAGAGTGCGGATGACTCTGCAGCACCGAATGAGAGAACTCAAGGTCCTCCTCAGCCAGGGTATCAAATTTGTAGAATTTAGCAAACGTGTTTGCCCCTGACCAAGTTGCAGCTCGGCAAAGTTGTAAAGCCGAGACCCCTCGGGCAGCCGCCCAAGATGAGCCCACTTTCCTCGTGGAATGGGCTTTTACTGATTTAGGATGTGGCAATCCAGCCGCAGAATGCTCCAGCTGAATTGTGCTACAAATTCAGCGAGCAATAGTCTGCTTAGAAGCAGGAGCACCTATTTTGTTGGGTGCCTACAGGATAAAAAGCGAGTCAGTTTTCCTGACTCCAGCCGTCCTGGAAATATAATTTTTTAAGGCCCTGACTACGTCCAGTAACTTGGAATCTTCCAAGTCCCTAGTAGCCGCAGGCACTACAATAGGTTGGTTCAAGTGAAAAGCTGATACCACCTTAGGGAGAAACTGGGGACGAGTCCTCAATTCTGCCCTATCCATATGGAAAATCAGATAAGGGCTTTTACATGACAAAGCCGCCCATTCTGACACACGCCTGGCCGAAGCCAAGGCCAACAACATGACCACTTTCAACGTGAGATATTTCAAATCCACAGTTTTAAGTGGCTCAAACCAATGTGATTTTAGGAAACTCAACACCACGTTGAGATCCCAAGGTGCCACAGGAGGCACAAAAGGGGGCTGAATATGTAGCACTCCCTTTACAAATGTCTGAACTCCAGGCAGTGAAGCCAGTTCTTTCTGGAAGAAAATCGACAGAGCCGAAATCTGGACCTTAATGGAACCCAAGTTTAGGCCCATAGTCACTCCTGACCGTAGGAAGTGCAGAAAACGACCCAGCTGAAATTCCTCTGTTGGGGCCTTCCTGGCCTCACACCACGCAACATATTTTCGCCAAATACGGTGATAATGGTTTGCGGTTACTTCTTTCCTGGCTTTTATCAGCGTAGGAATGACTTCCTCCGGAATGCCCTTTTCCTTTAGGATCCGGAATTCAACCGCCATGCCGTCAAACGCAGCCGCGGTAAGTCTTGAAACAGACAGGGCCCCTGCTGTAGCAGATCCTGTCTGAGCGGTAGAGGCCATGGTTCCTCTGATATCATTTCTTGAAGTTCTGGGTACCAAGCTCTTCTTGGCCCATCCGGAACCACGAGTATCGTTCTTACTCCTCGTTTTCTTATTATTCTCAGTACCTTTGGTATGAGAGGCAGAGGAGGGAATACATAAACCGACTGGTACACCCACGGTGTCACTAGAGCGTCCACAGCTATTGCCTGAGGGTCCCTTGACCTGGCGCAATATCTATTTTTTTGTTTAGGCGGGACGCCATCATGTCCACCTGTGGCCTTTCCCAACGGTTTACCAACAGTTGGCAGACTTCTGGATGAAGTCCCCACTCTCCCGGGTGTAGGTCGTGTCTGCTGAGGAAGTCTGCTTCCCAGTTGTCCACTCCCGGAATGAACACTGCTGACAGTGCTAAGACGTGATTTTCCGCCCATCGGAGAATCCTTGTGGCTTCTGCCATCGCCATCCTGCTTCTTGTGCCGCCCTGTCGGTTTACATGGGCGACTGCCGTGATGTTGTCTGATTGGATCAGTACCGGCTGGTTTTGAAGCAGAGGCCTTGCCAGACTTAGGGCATTGTAAATGGCCCTCAGTTCCAGAATATTTATGTGTAGGGACGACTCCTGACTTGACCAAAGTCCTTGGAAATTTCTTCCCTGTGTGACTGCCCCCCAGCCTCGAAGGCTGGCATCCGTGGTTACCAGGACCCAGTCCTGTATGCCAAATCTGCGCACCCTCTTGAAGATGAGCACTCTGCAGCCACCACAGTAGAGATACCCTGGTCCTTGGAGACAGGGTTATCAACCGATGCATCTGAAGATGCGATCCCGACCACTTGTCCAAGAGGTCCCACTGAAAGGTTCTTGCATGGAACCTGCCAAATGGAATTTTGCTTCGTAAGAAGCTACCATTTTTCCCAGGACTCGTGTGCAGTGATGCACCGATACCTGTTTTGGTTTCAGGAGGTCTCTGACTAGAGATGACAGCTCCTTGGCTTTCTCCTGCGGGAGAAACACTTTTTTCTGTTCTGTGTCCAGAACCATCCCCAGGAACAGTAGGCGTGTGGTAGGAACCAGCTGTGACTTTAGAATGTATAGAATCCATCCGTGCTGTTGTAGCACTTCCCGAGATAGTGCTACTCCGACCAACAACTGCTCCTTGGACCTCGCTTTTATAAGGAGATCGTCCAAGTACGGGATAATTAAAACTCCCTTTTTCGAAGGAGTATCATCATTTCTGCCATTACCTTGGTAAAGACCCTCGGTGCCGTGGACAGTCCAAACGGCAGTGTTTGGAATTGGTAATGGCAATCCTGTACCACAAATCTGAGGTACTCCTGGTGAGGATGGTAAATGGGGACATGTAGGTAAGTCTCCTTGATGTCCAGGGATACCATGTAATCCCCCTCCTCCAGGCTTGCAATAACCGCCCTGAGCGATTCCATCTTGAACTTGAATTTTTTTATGTATGTGTTCAAGGATTTCAAATTTAAAATGGGTCTCACCGAACCGTCCGGTTTCGGTAGCACAAACAGTGTGGAATAGTAACCCCGTCCTTGTTGAAGTAGGGGCACCTTGACTATCACCTGCTGGGAATACAGCTTGTGAATTGCCTCTAGCACAGCCTCCCTGCCTGAGGGAGTTGTCGGCAAGGCAGATTTGAGGAACGGCGGGGGGGAGACGCCTAGAATTCCAGCTTGTACCCCTGAGATACTACTTGAAGGATCCAGGGATCCACCTGTGAGCGAGCCCACTGATCGCTGAAATTTTTGAGGCGGCCCCCCACCGTACCTGGCTATGCCTGTGGAGCCCCCGCGTCATGCGGTGGACTCAGAGGAAGCGGGGGAAGAATTTTGATTCTGGGAACTGGCTGACTGGTGCAGCTTTTTCCCTCTTCCCTCGTCTCTGTGCAGAAAGGAAGCGCCTTTTACCCGCTTGGTTTTCTGAAGCCTAAATGACTGTACCTGATAATACAGTGCTTTCTGAGGCTGTGAGGAAACCTGAGGTAAAAATTTTTTCTTCCCAGCTGTTGCTGTGGATACGAGGTCTCAGAGACCATCCCCAAACAATTCCTCACCCTTATAAGGCTCTATGTGCCTTTTAAAGTCAGCATCACCTGTCCAGTGTCGGGTCTCTAATACCCTCCTGACAGAATGGACATTGCATTAATTCTGGATGCCAGCCGGCAAAATATCCCTCTGTGCATCCCTCATATATAAGACGACGTCTTATGTTCGCAAAATAGTATCCCTGTTTGACAGGGTTACAGACCACGCTGCAGCAGCACTATCTGCAGGTCTCAGTCTAGTACCTGAGTGTGTAAATACAGACTTCAGGATAGCCTCCTGCTTTTTATCAGCAGGTACCTTCAAAGTGGCCGTATCCTAAGACGGCAGTGCCACCTTTTTTTGACAAACGTGTGAGCACCTTATCCACTTTAGAAATTACCAGTTTCTTATCGGGGGAACCCACGCTTTTTCACACTTCATTCACTCATTTGATGGGGGAACAAAACACTGCCTGCTTCTTCTCCCCAAACATAAAACCCTTTTTTAGTGGTACTTGGGTTAATGTCAGAAATGTGTAACACATTTTTTATTGCCGGGATCATGTAACGGATGTTCCTAGTGGATTGTGTATATGTCTCAACCTCGTCGACACTGGAGTCAGACTCCGTGTCGACATCTGTGTCTGCCATCTGAGGGAGCGGGCGTTTTTGAGCCCCTGATGGCCTTTGAGACGCCTGGGCAGGCGCGGGCTGAGAAGCCGGCTGTCCCATAGCTGTTACGTCATCCAGCCTTTTATGTAAGGAGTTGACACTGTCGGTTTATACCTTCCACCTATCCATCCACTCTGGTGTCGGCCCCACAGGGGGCGACATCACATTTATCGGCATCTGCTCTGCCATCACATAAGCCTCCTCATCAAACGTGTCGACACAGCCGTACCGACACACCGCACACACACGGGGAATGCTCTGACTGAGGACAGGACCCCACACAGCCCTTTGGGGAGACAGAGAGAGAGTATGCCAGCACACACCAGAGCGCTATATAATTTAGGGATTAACACTATATTGAGTGAATTTTTCCCAATAGCTGCTTGTATATACAATATTGCGCCTAAATTTAGTGCCCCCCCTCTCTTTTTAACCCTTTGAGCCTTGCAAACTACAGGGGAGAGCCTGGGGAGCTGTCTTCCAGCTGCACTGTGAAGAGAAAATGGCGCAAGTGTGCTGAGGGAGATAGCTCCGCCCCTTTTTCGCTGACTTTTCTCCCGCTTTTTTATGGATTCTGGCAGGGGTATTTATCACATATATAGCCTCTGGGGCTATATATTGTGATATATTTGCCAGCCAAGGTGTTTTTATTGCTGCTCAGGGCGCCCCCCCCCAGCGCCCTGCACCCTCAGTGACCGGAGTGTAAAGTGTGCATGAGGAGCAATGGCGCACAGCTGCAGTGCTGTGCGCTACCTTGGTGAAGACTGATGTCTTCTGCCGCTGATTTTCCGGACCTCTTCTTGCTTCTGGCTCTGTAAGGGGGACGGCGGCGCGGCTCCGGGAACGAACACCAAGGCCAGTTCCATGCGGTCGATCCCTCTGGAGCTAATGGTGTCCAGTAGCCTAAGAAGCCCAAGCTAGCTGCAAGCAGGTAGGTTCGCTTCTTCTCCCCTTAGTCCCTCGATGCAGTGAGCCTGTTGCCAGCAGGTCTCACTGTAAAATAAAAAACCTAAAATAAACTTTCTTTCTAGGAGCTCAGGAGAGCCCCTAGTGTGCATCCAGCTCGGCCGGGCACAGAAATCTAACTGAGGCTTGGAGGAGGGTCATAGTGGGAGGAGCCAGTGCACACCAGGTAGTCTAAAAGCTTTCTTTTAGTTGTGCCCAGTCTCCTGCGGAGCCGCTATTCCCCATGGTCCTTTCGGAGTTCCCAGCATCCACTAGGACGTTAGAGAAATACATATTAAAGTATATATTTGTGAAAATCCTATATCAATATAAAACCTGACGCACCAAGCCCCCTCAGGTTATAGAATATAGGAATAGCAGGTTGAGTGAAAGACACGAAATGGACACCACTCAGCTATCTAATGCACACACAGATAGTCACAGTTTGTACAATGCAGAGGTTATTACTGACAATAATACTACACTGGACTAGCTTATATATATATATATATAGCTATATAGTCAATAGATATAACACTACACAGTAAGAACTGGATGTATATCACAGGGTAATTGTACTAGAAAACCCTGACTGAATGCACTCTTTCTTAACTAGCACTGTCTAAAAAGGCAGGTAGAATACTTAAGTGTCATGTAAAGTAACAGCACTGACAACTAGGCGGCTTTACACAGGAGGATTTGCCCAAGCAGTCCCAGGAACAGTGAAGCTGAGGGATAATGGCGCCCAGACACTGACAGGGAGTGAGGGAGAGACAGATATGCAGCTCCAGGGTGGGAACATTTGCGGGAAATGGCGCCCTGGGGCTGGGGGAGGGGCTTCAGGTCTAAGCCTTATCCCCCTGCTGGCAAAACCACTAGGTACTGTGGGCTCTTATTAAACTGGTTTAGAGAGAAAACCTGACCTGCGCCCATGTCCTGGTGATCTAGTGGGATCGCCTGTACTGCCACAGTGTCCACCGCCAGCGCGCGCGGCCCGCCTCCCACTGACCGTGCCGGATCGCGATAAAGACCGGGTCCCGCAAGCGGGACCCACTCACCACCTTCCGAAGCGCGGCCACGCGATCCCGGAGAGCCCCCGTTGCGTGTGCCTGACATGAAGAAAACCGGAGCCTCCTGCTGTAGTTACCCGGCAACCAGGGCTCGGGAGTGTACAGCGCCGCTGGGGAGAGCTGGAGCTGCAGCAGTGAATGTCTTCTGACATTTACCACCGCTGCTGCCCTTGAAGTCTTCACTTTTTCTTCATAAAAAAAGCTCTTCTTAGGGCTGCCTGGAGCAGACCCTCTGTTAAGTGCCTGCTTACTGCAGCACCAACTACAAAACTGAGCTCCTGTGCAGGGAGGCGGGGTTATAGAGGAGGCGGCGCTGTGCATTCTGGGAACAGTCAAAGCTTTGAGCCTGTTGGTGCCTCGGATCAAGATCCTACTCTACACCCCATTGTCCATCCTTGTGGAGCACAGTGTACCCCGCAGCAGAAAACATAATTGTATTTGCCCCCCTTGCATTGCAGCATGGTTGGTTACAGATATAAAGTTACTTGCTTTTTTGCTTTGCACCTACTTCAGACAGCCCCCCCTGTTGCTGCTTTAATTCAGCTGTGGCCAAGTACTATACTGAAAGTACCCAAAAGTCTACTGCAAATCTCTTTGAGAATCAGTGACGTCACATCTCTCTGAATTATCTACATTGGTTCATAAATTCTTGCTCAGTATGGATGAGAAACTTTAATTTCAAGGAAATTAAGGGTCAGTTGTAGATGGCCAGTGGGCGCTACAGTGTTTGGTAGAAAACATGGATTTTTATACATCTCAATTATGATAAATATTGTATTATTTCCAGACACAGGGGCATTTTCAGTTAGCCGCAGTGTTGGCCCCAGTTTTAACCCTCGGAGCTATTCATTTAATAGGTAATTTCCACAGGCAGTAAACCAGCGGCTAAAATGCATTAACCCATAGTTTCCAGGACTGACAAAAAAGACAAGGCCTGTCCCCCCGAAAAAAAACAAAAACATTCTGCGGCACCGCTCCACCCCTATGTGATGTCATATATTGTGATGTAACATACAGGTTAAGCATTGCGGACCTACAGGAACAGTTCACAGAGAGCTGATGCACAGTGAAGGCTTGTTTTAAGAAGTCCTCCCTGCACATCAGCCTACTGTTGTTTTATAGCTTGGTGCAGCTGTCCTGGTATTGATAGTAGGAGCCAGGAGTGGGCCCCCTCTCTGTAAGGGCCCTGGACACCAGTCCCCACAGTCCCCCCCGATGGCTGCCTTGCCTGGAATCTACGGGCTACCCTGAGCGTTAAGCCCCAGAGTCTGCATTTAGCTTGGATTTTCCTTGCAGCTCCTGAGGGTGAGAGTAAAAAGCTATACACTTAGAACCCAGCATCTAACTGAATCTGCCCCAGTGAAATGGGAGTACTGATATTTATATATGAGAAATGGGGCTCTTTTCTGGACAGAGCGGGGTTAACCACCCAGGTGGAGATTTTAATGGTTTTTAAACCAACAAACTGGTTTCTTTATCATCATCTCCAGTATGTTTCAGCTCACATAAGTCCCTATATAATCTGCCAAATTCAAATGTATGCATCCAGGGCTTCCCTGTTCTAACCATACTTACTGACTTTCTGGCTGCCCCCTCTATCAGACAGGCACAGCGGAGGACTGGCGTAGCATTGGTGGGTGATACGGGTGCACGAATGTGCATTCACGTCATCTTGGCCCTGTTCCCGAAGTAAGTTGGTGGCACTGAGAGTATATGGCCAACTGCGGGAAACTCTCCAGAGCAGCCGGGAGCAACACCTGAAATTCAGGAAACCTCCCGGCCACTCTAGGAACATGTATGATCTGTACATGAAGTGCTGCGATGCAGCAGCTGCGGCTTTTTCTCACACCAAGCTTTTTGTGTTTCATCTGCGACTTTCTGCGGGTTCAAAAATAATTCCTGTGTGGTAACAGTCGCAGTCCTGTGACTCTGGTACGCTGCCAGCAGGGCAGTCGAGAGCCGGGCTGGGCCCAGGTACTTTTCAAGGGGTGTGGCCTAATCACAGGAGGTGTGGTCATGTAGCCTTAGAAAAAAATACTGAAAAAAAAAAGTATTTTAATCACCTCCATGGCCACACTGCAGCCCAGTACACAGCGGCGCGTGATGGGCTGAGGAAAAGAGCTGCATCTGCTGCTGCTAGATAAGGGGGAGGTGGCCTGGGCCCCTACTGGACCCTCACTGGACCCCTCCATCAGACCTGGGCCAGGGTAATTTGTACCCTCTCCCTCCCCCTCTCTCAGCACCACTGACTGCGAGTTCTGTTTCGCTGCATCTGCGATGCCAATCAGAGGCAACATTTAGAGAAAAAGACGGAACGCTTCTCCTCTCAGAATGTCTCAATCGCTTCTGCTGGTGTTTGCATTACATGGATTCTCGTAAAACTTCTATTCTTTTATGATCCTTAGTTACTGAGTGACTCATATTACTGACGATTGCTCAAACAAACATTTGCTTTCTGTGAATACTTAATTGTGAAACTCAATAAAAGTAAAAAAAAAAATATAAGTTGTATTTATCGTCGCTATTTTAATGCCGATATTTGGTGGCTGAACGTATAGAGCGTAACAAGGGAGTGAGTGGTTTACCTGTACTGTTACTCACCAGTGGCCAATCTGTGTCCCACTCAGTCACTGGTGTCTGGGTTTACAGCGACCCACCAGTGGTAAAACCCAAGAGAACCCCCCCCCTGACTCGCCTGGATACACGTACTATACGCAGATACTGAATATGGGGGAGAAGCCAGCATGGCATGTTCAGTATTAGAACAGAGCAAATAATTGTGGATTTAATGGGGGAACGTCGTACTCGGAGAAAGAGGATAGAATATTCACACAATTCAGCGCAATCAATAATTCTATAAATGCAACACATTTAATACCTATTAGGTACAAACATCACTCACACACCGGCGTTGTAGTCTCACTACCTAAGAATCCAACAAATGGGCAATGGTGCAGCCATCAGTGACGGACTGTGTGGAAGACCCCCCCATTTGCCAGTGACTACAGTAATCTGGGTATGAGAGGATATTTACTCAGGTCTGTAGCGTACTGTAACCTCATTATCTACTTACACATATAAACAATAGGAGGCTCAGTGCCCGATATAACCCCAACATATCTCTGCCTCAGTCCGTCTCTAGGATCAATTAACCCTAGTTGCCGGCCCTCCCGGAATGTCCAGGAGACTCCTAAAATAGGGAGGTGGCAGTTTACCGAGACAGCACTTACAAACGGTGCTAGAAGGGGACATTCTGCGAATTGTGACATTAAGCCGCAATCGTGTCAGTAAACACTTTGCATCGTCATACCTCGGCCAATGAGGTGCCAGTCCATTCACAGCGCAAGTGCGGCATATGTGGCCCTTACGGTAGCCTCAGACTCGCCCCATAGGACTGCGTGTGAAAATCTGCAAATGGTGAGACGGGAGCGAGCCGGGGGCGAGATCAGGTACTGTTGCTGGAGTTCCCATGCCGCTGCAATGGCACTTTGCTCCGCTAACCCATAATTGAATAAACCCTTTGTAGCAATAAGACGCAGGCAATGATCACCAGTTTGGCTGGTCGTACAGTGCAAAGTAAAAACAACAGTTCCCTGCAAATGAATAAACGTTATTGTCACTGACCTGGGTTGGGAGTGTTGAGAACTCGGGGGTTCTTCCGATGATCGGGAAGAGGAACCACAGCTGGGCCGGAGCAGGGATGGCCGAGGCTTGGGGGCGATGCTGAAGTACACAGAAGAATGAAGAACTTGAGAGCGATGTTGAAGAAATGAATGAAGATTTGAGAACGATGTTGAAGCACACAGAAGAATGAAGAATTTGTGAGCGATGCTGAAGAGATGAATGAAGATTTGAGTACGATGTTGAAGCACACAGAAGAATGAAGAACTTGTGAGCGATGCTGAAGAGATGAATGAAGATTTGAGTACGATGTTGAAGCATACAGAAGAATGAAGAACTTGTGAGCGATGCTGAAGAAATAAATGAGGATTTGAGATTCAGTGTAACTCTGGAAGTTTGGGAGGCGTTCCACTTAGAGATATCCTGTAATACTGGAAGCACAGGAGGTGTCCCTCTGAGAGATACACTGTAATGCTGGTAGCACAGGGAAGGTCCCACTGAGTGATACACTGTAACGCTGGTAGCACAGGGAAGGTTCCACTGAGTGATACTCTGTAACGCTGGTAGCACAGGGAAGGTCCCACTGAGTGATACACTGTAACGCTGGTAGCACAAGGAATGTCCCACTGAAAGATACTCTGTAACGCTGGAACACGGGAGACGTTCAGCTTGAGAACACGCTGAACGCTGCTAGCACTGGTGATCATTGGAAAAGACGATACTCAGGCGCCGGGGCTCTGTACGGCGTCTGCCTTTGAACTTCCCGCCCTCTCCCGATTGGCGGAAGGGACCGATGATGTCACCCGCTCACCACGCTCTCGTGGATGCCGGGCACAATGGGGGCGCCCACACCCCGGAAACCCGCCGGAGGCAGCGCCAGCAAGACGCGACGACCCGGAGCCCACCGGGGGCGACGACCGCCGGGAGACCCAGCGCACCCAGAGCGGTAAGATCGGCAGCCGCAGCGCCGCGAGTGTGACAGTACCCCTCCTCTAGGAGTGGCCCCTGGACACTTTCCTGGTTTCGTTGGATATTTAGAATGAAAGATCCGGACTAGTCGGGGAGCAGTGACTTCAGAAGCTTTGACCCAGCTCCTCTCCTCAGGACCATAACCTTTCCATTCTACCAGATACTGTAAATTCTTGTGAAGATAACGAGAGTCAAGAATAGTTTTGATTTCAAATTCTGTTCCAGCTTCAGTCTCTACCGAGGTTGGGCTAGGAGACTCCGAATGAAACCGATTTAAAATGAGGGGACGAAGGAGAGAAACATGGAAAGAATTTGGTACCCGAAAGTGGGAAGGCAATCCCAATTTGCAGACAACAGGGTTCAGGACTTGCAAAACGGGGTAAGGACCGATGAACCTCGGAGCAAACTTCATAGCGGGTACTCTTAAACGAAGATTGCGGGTAGAGAGCCATACCCTGTCACCAACTTTGTATTGAGGAGCTGCTCGCCGTTTTCTATCTGCAAAGAATTTGTAGCGGCCAGAGATTTTCTTGAGATTAGCATGAACCCTACTCCAGATTTGACTGAAGTGCCGGAGAGTGGAAGCTGCAGCAGGAACATTCTCCGAAGGAGAAATTGGTAATTCTGGGACTCGTGGATAGAATCCATAATTAATGAAGAATGGGGACTCACCAGTGGAAGAGTGGTACAGATGATTATGGGCAAACTCAGCCCAGGGTAACAGTTCCACCCAATCGTCCTGTGAAGGAGAGAGATAAACGCGGAGAAAAGTCTCTAAATCCTGGTTGACACGTTCGGTTTGCCCATTGGTTTGTGGATGGTAAGCAGATGAGAACTTGAGTTTTATTTGTAAGGCTGAGCAGAGAGCCCTCCAAAATCTTGCAGTGAATTGTACCCCTCGATCAGAGACTATCTCCTGAGGTAACCCGTGCAGGCGGAAGTGTTCACGAATAAATAGTAAAGCCAACTTGGGAGCCGTTGGTAAACCGGTCAACGGAACAAAATGTGCCATTTTTGAAAAGCGGTCAATAATCACCCAGATGGTATTGTAACTCTTGGAGAGGGGTAATTCGGTAACAAAGTCCATGGAAATATGGGTTCAGGGTTTCTTAGGAATGGACAGTGGACAAAGTAACCCGCAGGAGGCAGACGAAGAGTTTTGTGCTGAGCACATTGAGGACATGAATTGACATAATTTTGTATATCCTTCTTCAAGGTGTCCCACCAATATGATCTTCGTAGAAATTCACACATTTTTTGAACTCCAGGATGACCAGAAAACTTGGAGATATGAGCCCACTGCAGTAACTTTGGTCGAAATTCAACTGGTACAGACATTCTCCCAGGAGGAGGACACAGAGAGGTGGGAGCTGCTGAAATAGAGACTGGACTGAGAATTAAACTCTTTTCAAAGGAATTCTCCTCATCCGAGGACGTTAAAGAACGAGACAGAGCATCATCCTTAGCGTTAAGAGTCCCGGCCCGGTACTTAATAACGAACGAGAACCGAGTGAAGAAGAGCGCCCATCTAGCTTGACAGGGATTCAAGCACTGGGCCGTCTTGATATACAACAAGTTCTTGTGATCGGTGTAAATAGTAATTAGGTGTTTAGCACCTTCCAATAAGTACCTCCATTCTTCTAGGGCAGATTTTATTGCTAAAAGTTCCTGATCTCCAATGGTGTAGTTTCGTTCAGCAGGAGAGAACTTACGAGAATGGAAACCACATGGATGTAACTTCCCATCAGAAGAGTACTGTGAAAGGACGGCACCGATGCCTACTGAGGAAGCATCGACTTCCAAGAAGAATGGTTTTGAGAAATTCGGTTTTTGGAGTACCGGAGCAGACATAAAGGCTGATTTCAACCGGGCAAACGCTACTACAGCTTCGGAAGACCAGAGACTTGGGTCAGACCCCTTTTTGGTTAGGGCAGTAATGGGTGCAACGATGGTAGAAAATCCCTTAATGAATTTCCGGTAGTAATTTGCAAAGCCCAGGAATCTTTGTACCGCTTTCAAGGAGAGAGGCTGAGTCCAGTCCCGAATGGCAGTGAGTTTTTCCGGATCCATGCGAAGCTCCGTACCCGAGATGACATAACCGAGGAACGGAATTGAAGGGACCTCAAAGATACATTTGGAAATCTTGCCGTAGAGACGATTCCTGCGTTAGCGAAGAAGTACTTCTTTGACCTGTACTCTGTGCTCTGCAAGATTCTTAGAAAATATCAGAATGTCATCCAAGTACAGCACTACGCTTTGGTATAACATATCTCGGAAGATTTCATTTACAAATCCCTGAAAAACGGCAGGGGCATTGCTGAGGCCAAACGGCATTACCAGATATTCGTAATGCCCGTCCCTGGTATTGAAAACCGTCTTCCATTCGTCCCCCTGTCGGATACGTATCAGATTATAGGCTCCTCTTAAGTCGAGCTTAGTGAAGACATGGGCTCCACGAACCCTATCAAATAGCTCTGTGATTAGCGGCAAAGGGTATTTGTTCTTAACGGTGATATCGTTTAAGCCACGATAATCAATACATGGTCTTAACCCCCCGTCCTTCTTCTTCACGAAAAAGAAACCTGCTCCAGCCGGGGAGGTAGAGGGGCGAATTAATCCTTTCAGTAGATTAGATTTGATATAGTCCGACATAGCTTGGGTCTCAGGTAATGACAAGGGATATGTGCGTCCCCGAGGTGGCATTTTCCCTGGGATAAGCTCAATGGGACAGTCCCAGTGTCTATGGGGTGGTAACTGATCGGCCGCCTGTTCCGAGAACACATCTGTGAACTCCCGATAGGCCTCCGGAATGAGCTCCTCATCCGACTTGGAAGATGTACGGAGCGGGTAAACAGGAGTGAGACAACTAGAGTGACAAAACGAACTCCAGGACAATATTTGTGACGACTTCCAGTCGACGTGAGGGTTGTGAATTTTAAGCCAAGGTAGACCAAGAACAAGATCGTGAGGCATCTCCGGAATGACTAGAAACTCCAAATGTTCTTGATGCAGAGCTCCGACCTACAGCTTGATTGGCTCTGTGCGACTTGTAATAAGACCATTAGATATTTTGGTACCATTGATGGCAGTCAATGTAATAGGTCGTTTGACAGACTGTAACTGTAAACCCAGATTCTGAACACAAGAAAGAGAAACAAAATTCCCTGCAGCCCCAGAGTCCAGCAGGGCCTTAACAGGTTTGGCTATACAGTCAGAAAACAGAGACACGGAGATTAAACAATCCACTGTTGGAGAAGATTTATATGTAACCCCTAACATGACTCCTCCAGAACAAGCTAAGCCTGCCCGTTTCCCGGACGGGACTTGCAGAACTTGATAAAGTGATCCGCGGCTCCACAGTAGAGGCAGAGTTTACCCTCACGACGGCGCTGTCGTTCCTCCAGGGGGACAGCCGGGATTGGTTGATTTGCATGGGTTCGTCCGGACTCGGGGTAACTGTTTGCTTAGGCGGGAGAAGCCGGAATCTGGATCGATCCGACCGACTACGTTCGCCACCTCATTCCTGCATGCGAAGATCCACCTTGACACAGAGTGAAATCAACTCTTCTAAAGGATCCGGCAGATCCCTAGTGACCAGCTCTTCCTTCAGACGGTCAGAGAGCCCGTTCCAGAAAGCGGCCCTGAGAGCATCATTATTCCAGCGTAGTTCTGAGGCAATGGTCTGGAAGTGAACCACATACTGTCCCACAGAACGGGAGCCTTGACGGACTCGGAGCAGGTCCAAGGAAGCAGCGGTCGCTCTGCCGGGCTCATCAAAAATCCTTCGGAATGACGCGATGAAATTAGTGTAACTGGAAACCAATGGGTCAGATCGTTCCCACAACGGAGACACCCAATCCAACGCTGAACCTTCAAGCAAGGAAATAATGTATGCCACTTTGGACCGATCCGTGGGGAAATTGTGTGAGAGAAGTTCAAAATGCACCTCGCATTGGTTGAGAAAACCACGGCAATTCTTTGGATTCTCATTATAGCGAGAGGGAGTGGGAAGCTGAAGGCATGACCTGGTTCCAGACGAGGATTGAACATTACTGGAGACGACTACTGGAGCGGGTACTGGAGCAGGAGCCGGAACTACTGAAGCCAGGGAGGCCTGAATTTGATCCAGCCGGCCGGATAATTCCTGGAGATACTGCATCACCTGGCTCTGTCCCGCCTCCTGACTGGATGCCGCTTGACTCTGGGTTCCGATCCCCCGGGTCCATGTGGCCTGAGTATACTGTCACTGACCTGGGTTGGGAGTGTTGAGAACTCGGGGGTTCTGTTGATGATCGGGAAGAGGAACCACAGCGGTGGCGGAGCAGGGATGGCCGAGGCTTGGGGGCGATGCTGAAGTACACAGAAGAATGAAGAACTTGAGAGCGATGTTGAAGAAATGAATGAAGATTTGAGAATGATGTTGAAGCACACAGAAGAATGAAGAATTTGTCAGCGATGCTGAAGAGATGAATGAAGATTTGAGTACGATGTTGAAGCACACAGAAGAATGAAGAACTTGTGAGCGATGCTGAAGAAATGAATGAAGATTTGAGAACGATGTTGAAGCATACAGAAGAATGAAGAACTTGTGAGTGATGCTGAAGAAATAATTGAGGATTTGAGATTCAGTGTAACTCTGGAAGTTTGGGAGGCGTTCCACTTAGGGATATCCTGTAATACTGGAAGCACAGGAAGTGTCCCTCTGAGAGATACACTGTAATGCTGGTAACGCAGAGAATGTCCCACTGAGTGATACACTGTAACGCTGGTAGCACGGGGAAGGTCCCACTGAGTGATACACTGTAACGCTGGTAGCACAGGGAATGTCCCACTGAGTGATACACTGTAACGCTGGTAGCACGGGGAAGGTCCCACTGAGTGATACACTGTAACGCTGGTAGCACGGGGAAGGTCCCACTGAGTGATACACTGTAACGCTGGTAGCACGGGGAAGGTCCCACTGAGTGATACACTGTAACGCTGGTAGCACAAGGAATGTCCCACTGAAAGATACTCTGTAATGCTGGAACACAGGAGACGTTCAGCTTGAGAACACGCTGAACGCTGCTAGCACTGGTGATCATTGGAAAAGACGATACTCAGGCGCCGGGGCTCTGTACGGCGTCTGCCTTTCAACTTCCCGCCCTCTCCCGATTGGCGGAAGGGACCGATGACGTCACCCGCTCACCACGCTCTCGTGGATGCCGGGTGCAATGGCGGCGCCCACACCCGGGGAACCCGCCGGAGGCAGCGCCAGAAAGACGCGACGACCCGGAGCCCACCGGGGGCGACGACCGCCAGGAGACCCAGCGCACCCGGAGCGGTAAACGCAGCAGCTGCGGCACCGCGAGTGTGACAGTTATCCAGTAGGTGGTGAGACCAGTCAATAACGGGCCTTATTAGCAAGGAGACCACGCAGAAATTGTCCAATCAGCGGTACAAATAGGCTGAAGTTTAGCCCACCAACTAGTGCTGCTCCGGATATCGGATAAGGGATCTCCCAATAGGACCAATTAGGAGCTCAACGCGTTTCAGTGTGGCACACACCCTACACCTTCCTCAGGGGCATGATCCTTACTGCCAGCCTGACAGTGAGTCTCACATAGATTGATATTACTGCTCAGATTACCGGATTATAGCCCTCATCCAATAGGTCCTTATTTATCTTATCGATGACTGCAATCGGCCTATTTTATAATAATTTGAGTGTGTGAATTAATTTTCTTCTTAATAATTTATTGCTACTCAAAGCATATTTTAATATATATTATAAAATACTGTTTGCCAATCCACTTTGCTCTTTTTAATTCTCTATTTAAGCGTAGAGATTCCCACACCCAAAAGCGCTGTTCTCTTTTCTATCTTGACAATATACTGCCACACCAGCGTTGCAAGTAGGCGAGTACGCTCTGGTACAGAGTACCCTTAAGAATTTGGCAGCGGGTACGCAGTACCACCTGCCACACACTTTGCCATTGCCACAATTATAATGTGCCACAAAGCAACAAGACCATGGTGCTTGGCAGCATGACGGCTCCTCCCACTTTGTCAGGGTTACTGGGAGAGCGACAGTGGCTGTATTTTCCTGTTATAATGGAGGCATTACTATATATTGTTATTAAATTGGGGGCATTTTATACTGGAGGTATCACTATATATTTCTATTACACTAGAGGCATTACTATATGTTTTTAGCCTTGCCACCAGATTCCGCCCCAAAAAAGGGGCTGTGTCGTGTAGCCACGCCGCTAGTGTCATGTAGCCACTCCCACTAGCAGGATGTGGCCACGCCCCCTCACACCACACGATCACGTCCATTTTTTGGCACTCAGTACCACTAAGAAAATATTTCTACTTTCACCACTGTGCCACACCCACTTGACTATGGAAATTGCACGACCAAGTCCATCTCATCTTGTATTTTCCGACTTCCCTGCCAAACCTCCAGGACACGAGGTAGGAGAGAAAAGTGGGGAAACGCGGCTTTACCGATGAACAGTTGAACTTCGATCGTACAATTCAGTGGGACTCACTAGGAGGTCAGGTGATCCCTGGCTTGCATGGCATTCTATAATTGTATAGGCGGCCTCAGGCCAGTGGTTCTCTCACATTCCCAGTCTCCACCCTGGTTTCTGGCCCCACCAAAGAGAACAAAATGGGAGCTCACAGTGGCACATATGATCTGTGCTTAGGCTACAGAGACATGTGGCCTTCCAACAGCTACTAATACAGAAATATAATAAATAGGAATCTTTGTGCTGCCTCATTAGGAAGGGGCTATTTTAAGACTTACAGTTCACCAAGAACTAACAGCATCAATACAGTATATAGTGCCTAGAGGATTTATAGGCTACATTCTCACCCAAACTTGATTCAGCACACAAAATGGCTGCCCCTGCTCTGCAGACAGTGGCTCCATTTTAAGCCAACACTAGCAAGCCTTGGTGTGAGGCAATTTTAATTTCTAGTGAAGTGAGACAGAGACGGAAATCTTAAAATCTAGTGTTACTTTAGACAAAAAGTTTCTAGCACATGGGTTGATGTATTTTGATGACAGAAACAGACGTACTCTAGAGTCTATGGTCTGCTATCAGTCACCTTACCCTGATCATACCCTGATACCACAGAAAAAGACTCATCCCTTTTTGATTGCTGACTTAAGAATTCCAAGGATTTTTAACGATTTGCTGGGAATTGCTTCATTAAAATAAATTATTCCCATTGGGAATGGACTGACACCTTCTCAAATGAAAAGATATCAATTTTTTATTTTTATTGTACCATTTTCACTTCACTTTTTCAATATTTCAGCTATACACTGCAACTAAATAGGATTTTTTTCGGGAGGGCGTCAGTCCAGTCACAGGAGTCAACCCAATTGTGGATGCAGGGTGGTAGTTGCTGTTGCACCCATTCGTGACCCGATCTTACCCCGAATTTGCACAATTATGTAGGCAGTCCTCTGGTGCTGCAAACAAAATTGTGCGAGTCCAAGTTGCTGTATAGTGCGCTTGTTGCCACACTAAGTCATGGTGGCGAGAACATTGGCCGCAGTTGGATTACTCCCATAATTTTAATCTTACTTAGCTGCTCTAGAGTGCCCTGCCCTTCAGAATACATATTTCTTTGAATTCAAAGAGGAAGAGCGGGTAATATTGATCAGCTTGCAGTCTCTTAGGTAACACAAAAGCAGTATATAGATTTGTGGTTTCAAACCCAGGTGCACAGAAGTGATATATCTGCACGTATGGTATTTTTCAGGAAACATGGCTTTTGCTCAGTCTAGTAGCTGTCTGTTCAGTGACTTTCAAAACACTTTACTTTTAAGCAAAGATGAAAGTCATTTAAGCGTGAAGACATGACTTCCTATATGAAACAGTCATCTTTTGGGTTTGCCTGTTTTCTCCAGAGTCCTTGTATACTTACTGTAAATAACAGCTACGCTGATCGCCTTTGTCACTTCTAAAAGATTAAAGAGGCTTATTCTGCTTTATCCCCACTTTGGAACTATTGTAAATTGCGACCAATATTGTGTTTCGGAATATAAATGTACAAATCTCTTATGTCATACCCTCAGCTAATAGCAGTAATGTCTGTCAATCCTCTCAATGGCTCCTTTAGAAGTGGTGGTGATCCGAAGCCTTGTCAGGTAACCCACCACAACCGCTCGGCAACAGCAAACAAAGGCTAATGGTAACACACCTTCAGGCTGTCAGTGTTCCAGCAAGCCACCCACGGAGCCTGTTTATATAGCATCCGAGGGCGCAACCCAAACAGTCATGTGAAACAAACTCTGTAGGAGCCTCTCTGAGAAATGGAGTCTTACATAACCATCATTTATTATTACGCCCTATAGGCATTCGGAATCAATATGGGTTCCCGGCGGGCCCGGGTTATATTTCCCTTCCAGAGGTGATGTGGACCACCACCCGAGGGGGAATAGGGGGGTTGTGCCGGGATTGCATGCGCCAGAATTTCTCTGGGTGTCGAGATTCTGGCGTCGGGATCCTGATCGCTGGGATGGTGATTGCATCCCGGCCATTCATATCATTGGAGCTCAGGGGTATATTTACTAAAGGGGCTCAGTATGTAATCCTGGCGCACGGGATCCCGGGAGGTCATAATACCGATGCGGGGATCCCAACAATAGCAATCCCAACATGGGTGAGTTAAGGGTGTTCCTCCCTGTTCTGCACAGCCTACCATGACCATAACTCCCAACTGTCCCCATTTTTTGGGGGGGACAGTCCCGCAGTGGGGGGGTGTCTATTTACTAAACCTTGGATGGAGATAAAGTACCAGCCAATCAGCTCATAACTGTCATTTTTCAAACCCACCCTGTGACATGACAGTTATAGAGCTGATTGGATTGGCTGGTACTTTATCTCCGTCTACATTATCTGCATCCAACCCCTAAATTCCCTGGACACACACACACACACACACACACGCGCGCACACACACACCTACCCCCCCCCCCCCCCCCTTCCCAGGGTCCATTCTGTCATGAGTCAGTTTACCTACCAGTATGTTTTTGAACTGAGGGATGAAACTAGCGTATTCATTGGAAACCCATGCAGACACAGAAAGAACATACAAACTCTACATAGATGACCCCAGCACTGTGCGGCAACAATATTAACCACTATGGTAATGTGTTACCTTATTTGCTTTTTTCCCCACCACATGGACTGAAGGATGATCTATAGGTTTAATTATTAAATAGTTATCATTTAGGGGATTATATAAATAAAAAACAAATGGCCCTTTTAATGTTAGAAAAAGAGTGAAGAGATATCCAGGTGCGTAATAATCGTATTAGTGCTTATGGGTACAGTGCTAAAAGTGTATACATTATGTGCCCCCCTCCCCCCATACAGTAATTATAATTTTAACCTAAATTCTCATTGCCAGGGGTTTCATGCTCGTTGCCAGGGGTTTCCATCTTGTTGCCAAGGATTTCATGCTCGTTGTCAGGGGTTTCATGCTCGCCGGAGGCGTCAGCATTTCCAGAATCCCAGCACTTCCGGGTAACGCTATACACGCTGTGCTTCCCCGACAGCTGCTAGAGGTGCAGTAGAACCTCTAGCATTTGTCTCTTCCCAGGCAGCGGCCATTTTTGGAGAGACATTTTAAGCAGATTTCCATGTGGGTGGCCAGACCGCATGAAATCTGCATTACACAGGCGCTGGCGCCCCCTTGTGGTTTGCAGGGACTATTGCTACGCCACTGAGTGCCGCTGCACACTTGTCAATACAATGAGACCTTTCTCTGCTGCCCTGAGATACAGTAAATGTATGTCATGATGCAGAGGAAGCTCTTTACCAGAAGCAGGATGGTGCATAGAGTCAGATAAAGAAAAAAAACTTTGTGTGTCGACCATTGTCATGTCAACCATTTAAACCTGTCGACCTTTTACATATGAACCTTTTGACCATGTTAAGCAGATGCATATTGACCATATGGGGTCTACCTATTAACTGCTGACCTATCATCCGGAACCCGTTCTGTCCTTCTTGCTGTAGGTGTAAGGTGATCTGCACACAGCTGCTAGCTGAACGAAATAACGTAAAAGTGATGGAAAATGACACATAATGTAAATGTGCGGTCTGGGTGGCTGAGGACACGCCTATACCTCATATACAGACGTCCGTATACCCCTAGCGTGAGAGGCAAAGCGTGGCTGACATGCTCCGAGAACAGTATCTTATTATTCTTAAAATTTTGTGTTATGCGCACGGCATAATCAGTGAAAAGCCACTGGCAGCGCACTGTCAATGCTGGACTGTATCGTTCGGGAATGGATTGTACACTCGTACAGTCACAGATTAAGCATAATGGGATTTGGCAAGTACTGGTGCTATAACGCCACGTGTATACAGACTCTGATGGGAGTGGTCTTGGCCCTCGATCAGATGTCACATTACTTCCAGCTGTTACTACAGGAAGCTAAAGTGGGTCATTGATATGAAGTTGCTTTAACTTTCCTGGAGTCTCTGGTAAACTTTTGAAAGATCAGAGCAGTATATTATAATTAGAGACGTGCGGGTTCGTATTTACTCGGTTCTTGACTCCAGAATTAACGCAAGTTCGGATTTATCTTGATTTTTCTTATTGGCTAGCCAAAACACATGACATCCGAGAGCCAATAAGATGCTGCTTTGATATCCGGGTAAATCCAGATAAATCCGAACCCGCTCATCTCCAATTAGAATGCTGTTAATGGGATATTTAGAAGAGCCTGAATGGGAGCGCATCAGGAGTAAGTGGCCGGTAGGGAGAGGGAAGATGAATGGTTGCTGCCTGCATTTGTGACCCTGTAATACAGCATCAAAAGCTAGCAGTTGGCGTAGTGGTTAGCAGCATCTTTTCACAGCACAGAGGTTTGATTCCCACCAAGTCTATATCTGTGTGGAGTTTGTATGGTCTCTAAGTGCTTGCCTGGGATTCCCCTGGGTGCCCCATTTCCTCAAACAATCTACTAGGTTATTTGGCTGCTGACAAAAAGGCTAAGCCTAAATGTATATGTTTGTTCATGTGGTAGAGAACATAGATTGCAAGCTTCTCTGGCCATGGACTGATGTGAATGACTGAATATTCCCTGTAGAGCGCTGTGTAGTAAGTGTGCGCCATGTAAACAATTTTTAATAAGTAACACAGAGCTGTTGTTATAGGAATTGGTAGCTGGTGTGGTATAAAAGATATACATGTGGGGCCGATACAGTTGTAATTGCTGCGGACACTAGAGGGCGCCCAACAGCAGCAATTCAATGGGCGACAAACTTTTTATTTTATTTTAGTTTTTTAGTGTCATTTTGTACGTTCATCATGTGTGACTGCAATCAGCGAGAACATGTACGCTTGCACGCTCTGCGCAAGGTTGCTCGCTGCTTTCGCCAAAGGTTACTATCTGTAATCTCTCTCTCTCTCTACTGGTATTTTTCCTTCACTCTTCAAGCATGCAGTGATTACTCCCATTTTAAAAAAACAAAATTCTGACCCTAATGCTCTCGCAAACTACCGCCCTATCTCTCAGCTCCCTTGTCTCTCTAAGCTACTTGACTCACACACTTTCTTAACTCATACACTTTGTTGGACCCACTTCAGTCAGGCTTCCGTTCCCAACATTCCACAGAGACAGCACTGACTAAAGTGATTAATGATTTGGTCACTACGAAGTCTAAAGGCCACTACTCACTACTTATTCTTCTAGATCTATCTGCTGCATTTGACACTGTAGACCACTCTCTTCTCAAACAGACATTACAATCCCTAGGTCTTAAAGACACAGCCCTTTCTTGGTTCCTATCGTACCTATCTAATCGCTCCTTCAGTGTTCGTTTCTCTGAATCTACCTCCTCTTCGCTACCTCTATCAGTTGGAGTACCGCAAGGCTCAGTCCTAGGTCCTCTGCTTTTCTCTATCTATACCTCATCTCTTGGTAAACTAATCAGCTCTTTTGGTTTTCAGTATCATCTGTACGCAGATGATACTCAAATCTACCTATCCTCCCCTGACTGTCCCTATCTGTACTGGACCGTGTCACTGAATGCCTTTCTGCCATTTCATCCTGGATGACATCTCGCCACCTCAAACTGAATATTTCAAAGACAGAGTTAATTATATTTCCACCGGCCAATAGTAGGTACCAACCTGATATCTCTATCACTGTTGAAAACTCTACTATCTACCCTACCCCACAAGCTCACTGCCTAGGTGTCATCCTTGACTCTGATCTGTCCTTTGTTCCCCACATTCAATCTGTCTCAAGATCATGTTACATGCATCTAAAAAACATATCCAAAATACGACCATACCTTACACAAGACACTGCTAAAACTCTAATTCACGCTCTCATTATCTCCCACATTGATTATTGCAATAATCTCCTAACTGGTCTTCCCAAAACGAGACTCTCACCACTACAATCCATTCTGAATGCAGCGGCGAGGCTTATCTTCCTCGCTAGACGTTCATCGTCTGCAGATCCACCCTGTCAGTCCCTCCATTGGTTACCTGTACTCTACCGCATTCAATATAAAATACTTTCTCACACACAAGGCCATTAGCCAAACTACACCAACGTACATCACTTTGCTTATCACAAAATATCTCCCAACCCGACCTCTAAGCTCTTCACAAGACCTGCGTCTCTCATCCACACTCATTACTCGCTCCCACTCACGACTGCAGGACTTTCATCGGGCTGCACCCACTCTGTGGAATGCCCTACCACGCACAATAAGACTCTCCTCTAGTCTCCAAACCTTCCCTGAAAACTCACCTCTTTAGGCAAGCGTATCAAATTCCAGAACCGCCCACATAACTTTCATAAACCTTCCTATCAAATTGCATCCACTCTGTACAGTTCACACATATACTCACATGTCTTCTCATTCTATGCAATAGATAGGCATATGTACACAAGGAAAGGTGCTATTTCCCTATAGATTGTAAGCTTGCGAGCAGGGCCTTCCTACCTCTATGACTGTTATCACCCAGTTTCTTATTGTTATTTCAAATTGTAAAGCGCAACAGAATATGCTGCGCTATATAAGAAACTGTTAATAAATAAAATAAATAAATATCCCTTATCGCAGTCCACGTGGAAAGTAAATCAAGCAAAAGTTGGGAAAACATGTGAAAACCCCACAAAACATGTGTCGACCATTTGTTTGTTGACTATGGTCATGTCGACCTTTTGTACCTGATGACCCTTCATTTGTCGACCTTTGTACCTGTCACCTGATTCATGTCAACCATAAGGTGTCGACCTATCATCCAGATACCATTTGATAGCAATGGAAGAGAGATGCCAATGTTTAATATTAGAGTGCACAACAAAATGGCAGCTCCCACTCCAACCAAGAAACAACAACAGGTTACACATTACTTATATCAAAGACTAAATAGACAAAAAGATAAAGATAAGCCCTAGTTTTGCATGAGTATGTTTTCCCTGAAATAAAACGACAGCTGTAACCAGAAGCAGATGTTCTGCAGTCAGTTGGCTTGCTGTGGATCCCTGTTTGGTACATCTCAGTGCGGATGTAACCAGAAGATGTTCTGCAGTCAGCTTGCCGTGGATCCCCGTTTGGTACATCTCAGTGCGGTTGTAACCAGAAGCAGACGTTCTGCAGTCAGCTGGCTTGCCGTGGATCCCCGTTTGGTACATCTCAGTGCGGCTGTAACCAGAAACAGATGTTCTGCAGTCAGATGGCTTGCCATGGATCTCCGTTTGGTACATCTCAGTGCGGCTGTAACCAGAAACAGATGTTCTGCAGTCAGATGGCTTGCCATGGATCCCCGTTTGGTACATCTCAGTGCGGCTGTAACCAGAAACAGATGTTCTGCAGTCAGATGGCTTGCCATGGATCCCCGTTTGGTACATCTTAGTGCGGCTGTAACCAGAAGCAGACGTTCTGCAGTCAGTTGGCTTGCCGTGGATCCCCGTTTGGTATATCTCAATGTGGCTGTAACCAGAAGCAATGTTCTGCAGTCAGTTGGCTTGCCGTGGATCCCCGTTTGGTACATCTCAGTGCGGCTGTAACCAGAAACAGATGTTCTGCAGTCAGATGGCTTGCCGTGGATCCCTGTTTAGAACATCTCAGTGCGGTTGTAACCACAAGCAAATGTTCTGCAGTCAGTTAGCTTGCCGTGGATCCCTGTTTGGTATATCTCAATGTGGCTGAAACCAGAAGCAGATGTTCTGCAGTCAGTTGGCTTGCCGTGGATCCCCGTTTGGTACATCTCAGTGAGGCTGTAACCAGAAACAGATGTTCTGCAGTCAGATGGCTTGCCGTGGATCCCTGTTTGGTATATCTCAATGTGGCTGTAACCAGAAGCGTTGTTCTGCAGTCAGTTGGCTTGCCGTGGATCCTCGTTTGGTACATCTCAATGCTGCTGTAACCACAAGCAAATGTTCTGCAGTCAGTTGGCTTGCCGTGGATCCTCGTTTGGTACATCTCAGTGCGGCTGTAACCAGAAACAGATATTCTGCAGTCAGATGGCTTGCCGTGGATCCCCATTTCGTACATCTCAGTGCAGTTGGAACCACAAGGAGATGTTCTGCAGTCAGTTAGCTTGCCGTGGATCCCCATTTCGTACATCTCAGTGCAGTTGGAACCACAAGCAGATGTTCTGCAGTCAGTTAGCTTGTCATGGATAACTGTTTAGTACATCTCAGTGCAGCTGTAACCACAAGCAGATGTTCTGCAGTCAGTTGGCTTGCCGTGGATTCCCGTTTGGTACATCTCAATGCGGTTGTAACCACAAGCAAATGTTCTGCAGTCAGTTGGCTTGCTGTGAATCCCCGTTTGGTACATCTCAGTATGGCTGTAACCAGAAGCGATGTTCTGCAGTCAGTTGGCTTGCCGTGGATCCCCGTTTGGTACATCTCAGTGCGGCTGTAACCAGAAGCGATGTTCTGCAGTCAGTTGGCTTGCCGTGGATCCCCGTTTGGTACATCTCAGTGTGGCTGTACCCAGAAGCAGATGTTCTGCAGTCAGTTGGCTTGCCGTAGATCCACGTTTGGTACATCTTAGTGCGGCTGTAACCAGAAGCAGATGTTCTGCAGTCAGTTGGCTTGCCATGGATCCCCGTTTGGTACATCTCAGTGTGGCTGTAACCAGAAGCAGATGTTCTGCAGTCAGTTGGCTTGCCGTGGATCCCCGTTTGGTACATCTCAATGTGGCTGTAACCAGAAGCAGATGTTCTGCAGTCAGTTAGCTTGCCGTGGATCCCCGTTTCGTACATCTCAATGTGGCTGTAACCAGAAGCAGACGTTCTGCAGTCAGTTGGCTTGCCGTGGATACCCGTTTAGAACATCTCAGTGCAGCTGTAACCACAAGCAGATGTTCTGCATCAGTTAGCTTGCCGTGGATTCCCATTTGGTACATCTCAGTGCGGCTGTAACCACAAACAGATGTTCTGCAGTCAGTTGACTTGCCGTGGATCCCCGTTTGGTACATCTCAGTGCTTCTGTAACCAGAAGCGATGTTCTGCAGTCAGATGGCTTCCCATGGATAATTGTTTAGTACATCTCAGTGAGGCTGTAACCAGGGGGGTCATTCCGAGTTGTTCGCTCGTTATTTTTTTCGCTACGGAGCGATTAGTCGCAAACTGCGCATGCGCAATGTTCGCAGTGCGCCTGCGCCAAGTAAATTTGCACAAAAGTTTGTTATTTTAATCACGGCCTAACAAGGTTTTTTCATCGTTCTGCTGATCGTAGTGTGATTGACAGGAAGTGGGTGTTTCTGGGCGGAAACTGACCGTTTTCTGGTAGTGTGCGGAAAAACGCAGGCGTGTCAGGGAAAAACGCGGGAGTGTCTGGAGAAACGGGGGAGTGGCTGGGCGAACGCTGGGTGTGTTTGTGACGTCAAACCAGGAATGAAACTGACTGAACTGATCGCAGTGTTAGAGTAAGTCTCGAGCTACTCAGAAACTGCTAAGAAATTTCTATTCGCAATTCTGCTAAGCTAAGATACACTCCCAGTAGGCGGCAGCTTAGCGTGTGCAATGCTGCTAAAAGCAGCTAGCGAGCGAACAACTCGGAATGAGGGCCCAGTAGCAGATGTTCTGCAGTCAGCTTGCCGTGGATCCTCGTTTGGTACATCTCAGTGCGGTTGTAACCACAAGCAGATTTCTGCAGTCAGTTGGCTTGCCGTGGATAACTGTTTAGTACATCTCAGTGCAGCTGTAACCACAAGCAGATGTTCTGCAGTCAGTTGGCTTGCCGTGGATAACTGTTTAGTACATCTCAGTGAGGCTGTAACCAGAAGCAGACGTTCTGCAGTCAGTTGGCTTGCCGTGGATCCCCGTTCGGTACATCTCAATGTGGCTGTAACCAGAAGCAGATGTTCTGCAGTCAGTTGGCTTGCCGTGGATCCCCGTTCGGTACATCTCAATGTGGCTGTAACCAGAAGCAGATGTTCTGCAGTCAGTTGGCTTGCCGTGGATCCTCGTTTGGTACATCTCAGTGCAGCTGTAACCACAAGCAGATGTTCTGCAGTCAGTTGGCATGCCGTGGATAACTGTTTAGTACATCTCAGTGAGGCTGTAACCAGAAGCAGACGTTCTGCAGTCAGTTGGCTTGCCGTGGATCCCCGTTCGGTACATCTCAATGTGGCTGTAACCAGGAGCAGATGTTCTGCAGTCAGTTGGCTTGCCGTGGATCCTCGTTTGGTACATCTCAGTGCTGCTGTAACCACAAGCAAACGTTCTGCAGTCAGTTGGCTTGCCGTGGATCCCCGTTCGGTACATCTCAATGTGGCTGTAACTAGAAGCGATGTTCTGCAGTCAGTTGGCTTGCCGTGGGTCCCCGTTTGGTACATCTAAGTGCGGCTGTAACCAGAAGCAGATGTTCTGCAGTCAGTTAGCTTGCCGTGGATCCCCGTTTGGTACATCTAAGTGCGGCTGTAACCAGAAGCAGACGTTCTGCAGTCAGTTAGCTTGTCATGGATAACTGTTTAGTACATCTCAGTGCAGCTGTAACCACAAGCAGATGTTCTGCATCAGTTAGCTTGCTGTGGATCCCCGTTTGGTACATCTCAATGCGGTTGTAACCACAAGCAGATGTTCTGCAGTCAGTTGACTTGCCGTGGATCCCTGTTTGGTACATCTCAGTGTGGCTGTAACCAGAAGCGATGTTCTGCAGTCAGATAACTTGCCATGGATAACTGTTTAGTACATTTCAGTGAGGCTGTAACCAGAAGCAGACGTTCTGCAGTCAGTTGGCTTGCCATGGATCCCCATTTCGTACATCTCAGTGCGGCTGTAACCAGAAGATGTTCTACAGTCAGCTTGCCGTGGATCCTCGTTTGGTACATCTCAGTGCGGTTTTAACCACAAGCAGATGTTCTGCAGTCAGTTGGATTGCCGTGGATTCTCGTTTGGTACATCTCAGTGCGGCTGTAACCAGAAGCAGATGTTCTGCAGTCAGCTTGCCGTGGATCCCCGTTTGGTACATCTCAGTGCGTCTGTAACAACCACAAGCAGATGTTCTGCAGTCAGTTGGCTTGCCGTGAATCCCCGTTCAGTACATCTCAGTGTGGCTGCAGGTTAAGGCCATTCTGAGCTTTGCAAACATTTTGCTCCTACATCTCTGTTGATTATGAAACATCACCCACATCCTGTTCAGTGCTGAGAAATGGGCTGTACACGACCCCGGCGACATGCATCCAGAGGTCATACAGTGCGTGTAAGTGAATGGAATTTGATAATTTCACAGTGACATTAGTAGAAGTGGCGATATGGCACTGACGGGTTCCAGATGATAGGTTGACAGTCATACTTTTGCATCATTTACCAGTCACCAGGGGTATATCTTCCTATTGGCCAGGATGGCACTTGCCAGGGGCGCCAGCCAAGGGGGGGTGCTGCCCGGCAGTGCCAACCGTGACATAGTAGTTCTCACTAAGTATATCCCTTAGCAGTGCTCATCCACTGCCGGACTCTCAGAAGCGTACTGCACTCCAACACTCTCTGTGACTACAGTCTCCCTGCCTGCACCCTCCCCGTAATTCCTCCTCAGTGTCCCTGCCTGCACCCTCCCCGTAATTCCTCCTCAGTGTCCCTGCCTGCACCCTCCCCGTAATTCCTCCTCAGTGTCCCTGCCAGCACCCTCCATATAATTCCTCCTCAGTGTCCCTGCCAGCACCCTCCCTGTAATTCTCCCTCAGTGTCCCTGCCAGCACCCTCCCTGTAATTCTCCCTCAGTGTCCCTGCCTGCACCCTCCCTGTAATTCCTCCTCAGTGTCCCTGCCAGCACCCTCCCTGTAATTCTCCCTCAGTGTCCCTGCCAGCACCCTCCCTGTAATTCTCCCTCAGTGTCCCTGCCTGCACCCTCCCTGTAATTCCTCCTCAGTGTCCCTGCCAGCACCCTCCCTGTAATTCTCCCTCAGTGTTCCTGACCTCAGCTTCCCTGTGATTCCCCCCTCAGTGTCCTTGTCCGCACACTCCTGTAATTCCCTCTCATTTTCTCTACCCGAACCCTCCCTGTAATTCCCCCTTAGTGTCCCTGACCTCAGCCTCCGTGACTCCCGCCTCAGTATCCCTGCCCACACCCTCCTGTAATTCCACCTCAGTGTCCCTGCCTGTACCCTCCCCATAATCCCCCCTCAGTGTCCCTGCCAGCACCCTCCCTGTAATTCCTCCTCAGTGTCCCTGCCAGCACCCTCCCTGTAATTCTCCCTCAGTGTTCCGGACCTCAGCTTCCCTGTGATTCCCCCCTCAGTGTCCTTGTCCGCACACTCCTGTAATTCCCTCTCATTTTCTCTACCCGAACCCTCCCTGTAATTCCCCCTTAGTGTCCCTGACCTCAGCCTCCGTGACTCCCGCCTCAGTATCCCTGCCCACACCCTCCTGTAATTCCACCTCAGTGTCCCTGCCTGTACCCTCCCCATAATACCCCCTCAGTGTCCCTGCCCGCACACTCCTGTAATCCCCCCTCAGTGTCCCTGCCCGCACCCTCCTGTAATCCCCCCTCAGTGTCCCTGCCCGCACCCTCCTGTAATCCCCCCTCAGTGTCCCTGCCCGCACACTCCTGTAATCCCCCCTCAGTGTCCCTGCCCGCACCCTCCTGTAATCCCCTCAGTGTCCCTGCCCGCACCCTCCTGTAATTCCCCCTCAGTGTCCCTGCCCGCACCCTCCTGTAATTCCCCCTCAGTGTCCCTGCCCGCACCCTCCTGTAATTCCCCCTCAGTGTCCCTGCCCGGACACTCCTGTAATCCCCCCTCAGTGTCCCTGCCCGCACACTCCTGTAATCCCCCCTCAGTGTCCCTGCCCGCACCCTCCTGTAATCCCCTCAGTGTCCCTGCCCGCACCCTCCTGTAATTCCCCCTCAGTGTCCCTGCCCGCACCCTCCTGTAATTCCCCCTCAGTGTCCCTGCCCGCACCCTCCTGTAATTCCCCCTCAGTGTCCCTGCCCGGACACTCCTGTAATCCCCCCTCAGTGTCCCTGCCCACATTCTCCCTCAGTGTCCCTGACCTCAGCCGATCTGTAACTTTGCCCTCCGTGTCTCTGGGTGGGGGAGGTGGGGGCGCCAGTTCCTTACTTTGCCAGGGGCGCTCAGACACCTAGATACACCCCTGCCAGTCACATGACTACGACTGGGAATAGTGGCACCTTGCCTGAAGCATGGCGAGCGAACGTCACACACACACAAAAAACACAGTCGACATTTCCATGTCTACTTTTTGAACCTGTAGACATTTTCACGTGTCTACTTTTTACGTGTCGACCAAATGACCCTGTTGACCTACTGCATGTCGACCATATGGAGTCCACCCACTGACTATCGACCTAATTCTGGTTGACCTAATGATACTCACCTGGTACTGACAATGGGCCTGATTCATGTTTGTAAGTAAAGCAAAAAAAGCAAGTTACTTTGTATCTGGAACAACCACGGGCTTAATTCAGACCTGATCGCAGCAGCAAAATCTTTCTCTAATGAGAAAAACCATGTGCACTGCTGGGGGAGAAGGGGGGGGGGGGGCGGGCAGATATAACATGTGCAGAGAGAGTTAGATTTGGGTGGGTTACTTTGTTTCTGTGCAGGGTAAATACTGGCTGCTTTATTTTTACACTGCAATTTAGATTTCAGTTTGAACACACCCCACCCAAATCTAACTCTCTCTGCATATGTTATATCTGCCCCCCCTGCAGTGCACATGGTTTTGCCCAACTGCTAACAAATTTGCTGCTGCGATCAACTCTGAATTAGGCCCAGAGAGCAGTTTTAGAACAAAGGGGGTCATTCCGAGTTGATCGCTCGCTAGCTACTTTTAGCAGCCGTGCAAACGCATTGTCGCCGCCCACGGAGGAGTGTATTTTCGCTTTGCAAGTGTGCGAACGCCTTTTCAGCCCAGCGCAGCAAAAACATTTTGTGAAGTTTCTGAGTTGGCCAGGACTTACTCAGCGCTTGCGATCACTTCAGTTTTTTTGGTGCCGGAATTGACGTCAGACACCCGCCCTGCAAACGCCCGGACACGCCTGCGTTTTCCCTACCACTCACAGAAAACGGTCAGTTGACACCCACAAACGCCCTCTTCCTGTCAATCACCTTGCGTTCGGCTGCGCGAATAGAATCTTAGCTAAATCCATTACGCAGCAACAATCCTCTTTGTACCCGTACGATGCACCTGCGCATTGCGGTGCATACGTATTCGCAGTTTTGCCGGGTTTTTACCTGATCGCTGCTCTGCAAAAATCGGCAGCGAGCGATCAACTCGGAATAACCCCCATGGTTTTGCCCCACTGCTAACAAATTTGCTGCTGCTATCAACTCTGAATTAGGCACATGGTTTTGCCCATTAGAGAACAATTTTGCTGCTGCGATCAGGTCTGAATTATGCCCTAAGAACAGTGATACACAGTAATGCAGAGATCTCGGTTACACACACAGACGTCTGCATTACTATTGTGTAGAATGTAAATCTTTGCTGGCTATTGCACGGGGTTTTTGTTTGTGTAGATTACCCCTCCCTTACATGCACCTGGGTTGGGCCTATAAATTGATTTGAGCAACTTCCCGTCTGTGTGTGACTGTCCTGCAAGGCGCGTATAGGCAGTGCCGTAACTGGGTGTGTGCCGATGGTGCCTTGCCCACAGCGCACATGCACTGAAGGTGCACCATAGGCAGCACCCACCCACGCCAAGGTCCCAGCCACTGTACTCACTACTAGTCCAGCGCTGCCACAAGTCTTCCGCCGCCTCTGTAGGACTTTGAGCGCCGCATTCTCTCCCCGCACTTCTGCAGCGCCGCCTGTCTCGCAGAGGCCCGGCTCCGAGTCCCGCTGGCGCCTGCCTCCCGCCACGTCTTCCGCCGCCGCCTCTGTAGGACTTTGAGCGCTGTATTCTCCCCCGCACTTCTGCAGCGCCGCCTGACTTGCTGAGTGCCCGATTCCGAGTCCCGCTGGCGCCTGCCTCCCGCCGCCTCTGCAGGGGCGTGGGAGTGCTGCAGCCAGCTCCCAGGCCTCTGCCTCTCTACAGCCTGCCTTGATACCGCAGGTCACAGGTGAGTGTGTGTCTCTTTCTCTCTCCCTCCCATAAAAAGTGGAATGCCTTCCATAATGTATAATAAAAAATAATAATATGGGGACTGCCATAATGTGTAATAAAAAATAATAATATGGGGACTGCCATAATGTGTAAATAGGTGGACTGCCTGCCATAATGTGTTTTTTTTGTTTGTTTTTTAAGTGGGGACTGCCTGCTATAGTGTGTAAATAGGGGGACTGTCTGCCATATTTTTTTTCTCCACCTAACCCTAACCTTCACTTACCGCAGCCTAACCTTAACCTTCCCCTAAGGGCCTATCCCTAACCATCCTCCCCGCAACCTAACACTAACCCATCTGTGTGGTGCCCCCACCCCACAGCCAAACACCAACCATCCCGTTTATACTTAACCTTCAGTATTCCGGCTGTCGGAATTCCGACCTGTGCGGGATTCCGGCATCGGTATTCTGACGGGTGTTGGAATTCCAGCGATAGATTCTTGAACGGATCCCTCTAGTACACATAATTAAGGGTTACCATTTGTGACAATTATTTTAAGTGGACATTTCTTTAGAGTCGCTTTAGCCATTCTGATAGCAGAATGTGTTTACGGGGGTGTGGATCAAACATGAATCAGGTGCAATGGTGATTAGAGATGTCTACTTAGGATGCTCCACTCTACTCAGGGTTCCCAGGGCCGGATTTGGATGTGTACGCAGACCCTATAGTTTACATATAAATCAGATAGTGGGGGGTCTGCGCATGGGCAGAAAGGGTCCTGTGCAATCGTTCGCAGCCTCCCATTAGCCGCAGCTGCGTTGGAGGTGTGGTGACCGGTACGGATGTACAAAACTGGGGTGTGGCGACTCCGTTTTGAATGTGGGCATGCGTTCTAAGTCCAGGGTCTGCGTCATCGGGTGCAGACTTCCTGGAACCAGCAGAGGGAGCCTGACGGCCAGCCTGAGACTCAGCACTCGGATCACAGATGCATGCAGGAGGGGATTATTTCCTGCAGACGCTTCCTGCCGCATTACAATATTTGTGGTACGGTACCAAGTAAATCAGAATACTACTCATGGTATGATGTATGGATGCAAGCATATAGGGGGTCAATCCAAGTTGATCGCACGTAGCAACATTTTGCTTCCCGTGCGATCAACCAGACGCCGCCTATGGGGGAGTGTATTTCTGCATAGCAGGGCTGCGATCGCTTGTGCAGTCCTGCTATACTAAAAAAGTTTCATGTAATAGAAGACCAAGGTAACAGTTACTTACCCAGAGCGATCGATCCAGGTCCCGGAATTGACGTCACACATCCGCCCTCCAAACGCCTGCATTGGACTCACCACTCCCCAAAAACGGTGAGTTGCCGCCCAGATCCGCCTTCCTCCTGGCAATCTTCTTGCGGTCGCCGCTGCGACCGCTTTCCTCGCTAGCGGCGTCGCTGCACGGCGACAGCCGTCGCCGGGCAATGACGCGCCTGTGCAATGCGGCCGCCACGCATGTGCAGTTCCGACCCGATCGCGCGGCTGCGAGGAAGCGCAGCGTGCGATCGGGTCGGAATGACCCCCATAGGTCAGACTGCATCCACCGTTGGATACGTGGCCACAAAGCACAAGTCCTGACAATAACCTCTCGCGGTCACTGCAGATGCCGAGGAATTACAGCCAAGCGGATATTTCCATACACTAAGAAATCCATACAGACACTAAGAGTGTATTATATAGACGCTGTATGTACAAACCCTGACATTACTGCACAGATAAGAACTGATTTAATAAGCGTGGCCTTCCCTGGCTTACACAATCCCCAGGCAAACAGACCACAGCCTCCCATGTACTATGGGCCTCATTCTGAGTTGATCGCAGCAGCAAATTTGTTAGCAGTTCGACAAAACCATGTGCACTGCAGGGGGGGGGGCAGATGTAACATGTGCAGAGAGAGTTACATTTAGGTGGGGTGTGTTCAAACTGAAATCTAAATTGCAGTGTAAAAATAAAGCAGCCAGTATTTACCCTGCACAGAAACAAAATAACCCACCCAAATCTAACTCTCTCTGCAAATGTTATATCTGCCCCACCTGCAGTGCACATGGTTTTGCCCAACTGCTATCAAATTTGCTGCTGCGATCAGATCTGAATTACCCCCAATGTGCGGCTACGTCTATCCTAGTTATCTGATTGGCTAGACATCTGGGGACATCCTATGACAGACAAGACATGAAGAACGAATTCAACAGGTCCTCAGGTTGGGAAACAGCCATAATGTTGAAATGTACAATGTCTACTTTTAAAATGTCGACACTAGGGCCAGGCTATGGGAGGGGAGAGTTTGGTATATCCACCACTAGAAGTGCCACAGGATGAGCCAAACGTCATCACGCCGTCACCGCCATACCTGGAAATCACCACTACCCCAACAGGAACGTTTTGCAGACATTCTTATCACGACATTTCATCGGTGTCGACAGTATAACCATGTCTACATTTTCATGTCATCAAAATATACCGCACCTGTTCAGGTTAGCTTGAATTCTTCTTATAAATGGACACCACCCGCAATGCCTGCACCTTACAGCCCACACCCCTAAAATACAAAGATGCAAAACTATGTAGTGACTCCCAGAACAACACACATCATCACTGCATAAACCGTATCCGGATAACAGATAGACAATGTATTGGTCAATGGTCAACATGCATTAGTTTGACAGGTGCAAAAGGCCGACACACAAATGGTCGACACTTTTTTTTTTTTTTTAGTTCCTCATGCTTTCTCAACATTTGCTTGATCCACTATCCACGTGGACATCTACTGGGAATAGTGACGTGGCCAGGAGCGTGGCGGGTGTACACGTTTGTACTGATGGTGGTCACACAACATGAAATATATACGACTTGGCTCAAAAATATGTGTTGACCATTTGTGTGTCGACATAATGACCTTAAGCACTGCTGCCATTTTATCCGTCGACCTTTTGTACTGGTCAGCCTAATGCATGTTGGCCCTTTCGGTGGCAACTAATGACTGTAACGTTCTCGATCCATTGATCCACACCCCCGTAAACACATTCTGCTATCAGAATGGCTAACCAGACTCTAAAGACATGTCAACTTTAAAAATTGTCGCAAATGGTAACACTGAATGGGGTGTATTAGAGGGACCCGTTCAAGAATCCATCGCTGGAATGCCGACTTCCGTCAGAATACCAATGCCGGAATCCTGCACAGGTCAGCATCCCGACGTCAGAATTCTGACAGCCGGAATACTGAAGGTTAAGTATAACCAAGACGGTTGGTGTTTGGCTGTGGGGCGGGGGGATCTGGGGGGTTGGGTTAGGTTTAGGCACCACACAGATGGGTTTGGCTGTCTGGGGGTGGTGGTTTGGGGGGGTTGGGTTTAGGAACCACACAGAGGGGTCGAGATCTTTGCCGGCATTGTTATTCTAACCGCTGGAATCCCGTTCGTCGGGATCGTATACTGATCCTGTATTAGATGCCAACAAATGGTGATACTTATTACACCCCATGCACAGCTGGGAATATATACTGCTTCCACAGTTTACTATGAGCTAATAACCTCTGCTAGAACCAGACCGGATTGTAATAATCATTTTCCTGGTGCTGTATTATACCACTTACACACAATACACATGTTTCTAAACAAACGCACAATAGAACCTGTGTGGATCCTAGCTAAGTGCCTGGTTTATATACACACACCAGCGTCTTTATACACAGAGCAGTAACTAGGGCTGTCCGAGAGGGGCACAAAGCAGAAGAGGGGTGCGGAGAAGTAAATGGTTCCCTGTAATTTGGATAGAGATGAGCGGGGGAGTTAGTTTTGCTCCCTGCCCCCGGTCTCTCTGGTACAATACATCTCCACTGCTTTCCATTTCTGAGGGATAATATGAGGAGACAGATCTCCTCAGACTTATCTGTAGTGCACAGGTCACTTTCCAGAGGTGGATGACCGAGAAGAGACGGGGGAGGGAGGACAGCCTGTTCTGTCATCCGCCTTTACACTGCACCACTATACCGTGTCCTGTCCTCTTCATCTACTGGTCCTATACGCGCCTTGCAGGACAGTCACACACAGGCGGGAAGTTGCTCAAATCAATTTATAGGCCCATCCCAGGTGCATGTCAGGGAGGGGTAATCTACACAAACAAACCCCCGTGCAATAGCCAGCAAAGATTTACATTCTACACAATAGTTATGCAGACGTCTGTGTGTGTAACCGAGATCTCTGCATTACTGTGTATCACTGTTCTTAGGGCATCATTTAGACCTGATAGCAGAAACAAATTTGTTCTAATGGGCAAAACCATGTGCAGTGCAGGGGAGGCAGATGTGACATGTGCAGAGAGAATTAGATTTGGGTGGGGTGTGTTCAAACTGAAATCTAAATTGCAGTGTAAAATTAAAGCAGACAGTATTTACAATGCACAGAAACAATATAACCCACCCAAATCTAACTCTCTCTGCACATGTTACATCTGCCCCACCTGCAGTGCACATGGTTTTGCCCATTAGTGGACTATTTTGTAGCTTCGATCAGGTCTGAATTATGACCTAAGAACAGTGATACACAATAATGCAGAGATCTCAGTTACACACAGACGTCTGCATTACTATTGTGTAGAGAACAATTTTGCTGCTGCAATCAGGTCTGAATTAGGCTTTTAGAGACATGTATGGGATCAGTAGTTGGAGACAATGCAGATCTTGTAGTGCCCTTCTGGAGGATCTTGAGGGGGGGGGGGGGGGGGGGGGGGGAAGGTCCAAGTAAGCTAGCTTTCAATGTAGACATATATAACCCACAGAAGATGCTATAAAGATACAGTGGACTGGCAAGGCGTGACCTTACCCCTTTGTGCAGGACTTACCCACAGATCTAAACATAGCCCAAAGTGAGGCGAGGAGACCAGTGAGAAACCGCAATATGTACGCCTCACCTGCAGACGACAGACAGCCATTATGTGGGCCTAGACAAAATGGAAGGTGCCTCATGTCTCAGCATTGTGACTTGCTGTTCGTGAATGAGTATGATGCATTCTGACAGTTGTTGGTATGAGCTGCAAAATGGCCGAATCCTCTGTGAGAAGGTGATGGCTACAGCTTAAGCTGCATGTTATTTACACTGGTGGTAGCATTGTGCTCACCACAAAATACCTGGCCCAAGCAGTCACTTGGCTGACCAGTGAGAGGATGGCTCTGTGCAGTGTTGGTCTTACTGTATGCGTGGGCAAAATGGCTACAGATCCGGTGCTTTGGAGACTGTGCGCAGCCCCTGCGCTGAGGTTTGAGTGGGGTGGCTTATGGTAGACACGTACAGTAGAAGCACGAATGAAGTAAGAGGAGCACGTTTCTGTCCTCTGACCCTTATCAGGGCATTCACTGACCCTGAGCCAAAGTCCACATGACAGATAATAAATAACGTGAACATTGAGTTGTTTTGCTACCATGAACCTCTCTCTGTGAAGTCTTTCCCTAGAACATATTCTCTCTCACTGCCACATGCTGCCTTTATCAGAGTTCTGCAGGCGCCGGTGGGGTGAAGCAGTCAGGGAAATATCTAGCAGATGGAAACCGAATCAGGAACAATGTAAGCAGCAGATTTCCCTTTGGAAAGTAGTTACTTCCTCATGGTTCTAGCACCCAGGCACTGAGGCTAGAGGGCTCCGGCACTACACTGGACACCTCCCCAGCACCAGGGAGACTCTGAGGCAAGGGGGCTCCGGCACTACACTGGACACCTCCCCAGCACCAGGGAGACTCTGAGGCTAGAGGGCTCCGGCACTACACTGGACACCTCCCCGGCACCAGGAAGACTCTGAGGCTAGAGGGCTCCGGCACTACACTGGACACCACCCCGGCACCAGAGAAAATCTGAGACTAGGAGGCTCCGGCACTACACTGGACACCTCCCCGGCACCAGGGAGAGAGTCTGAGGCTAGGGGGCTCCGGCACTACACTGGACACCTCCCCGGCACCAGGGAGACTCTGAGGCTAGAGGGCTCCGGCACTACACTGGACACCACCCCGGCACCAGGGAAAATCTGAGACTAGGAGGCTCCGGCACTACACTGGACACCTCCCCGGCACCAGGGAGACTCTGAGGCTAGAGGGCTCTGGCACTACACTGGACACCACCCCAGCACCAGGGAGAGTCTGAGGCTAGAGGGCTCCGGCACTACACTGGACACCACCCCGGCACCAGGGAAAGTCTGAGGCTAGAAGGCTCCGGCACTACACCGGACACCACCCCGGCACCAGGGAGACTCAGAGGCTAGAGGGCTCCGGCACTACAGTGAACACCACCCCGGCACCAGGGAAAGTCTGTGGCTAGAAGGCTCCGCAAGTACACTGGACACCACCCCGGGACCAGGGAGAGTCTGAGGCTAGGGGGCTCCGGCACTACACTGGACACCTCCCCGGCACCAGGGAGAGTCTGAGGCTAGGGTGCTCCGGCACTACACTGGACACCTCCCCGGCACCAGGGAGAGTCTGAAGCTAGAGGGCTCCGGCACTACACTGGACACCACCCCAGCACCAGGGAAAGTCTGAGGCTAGGAGGCTCCGGCACTACACTGGACACCACCCCGACACCAGGGAGACTCTCTCTGAAGCTAGGGGGCTCTGGCACTACACTGGACACCACCCCAACACTAGGGAGAGTCTAAGGATAGGGGTCTCCTGCACTACACTGGACACCACACCAGCATCAGAAAGACTCTGAGGCCAGGGTGCTCCGGCACTTCACTGGACACCACTCCAGCACCAAGGAGACTCTGAGGCTAGGGCGCTCCAGCACTTCACTGGACACCACCCCAGCAAGACTCTGAGGCTAGGGGTCTCCTGCACTGCACTGGACACCACCCCAGCACCAGGGAGACTCTGAGGATAGGGGTATCCTGCACTGCACTGGACACCACCCCAGCACCAGGGAGACTCTGAGGATAGGGGTCTCCTGCACTGCACTGGACACCAGTTACCAGGAACTGCTAGTGGGGCTTCTGCTGCTTTTAAATATGTAGAAACACAAAAGGGATCAGATGCTGCTGATATAAAATTATAACCAAACTGATAACACCATGTGATATAAACCTGTGCTGTGGTCAAGCTCATAAATTTGAACCATATAATACGTCAATGAGAGCAACGCTGGCTTAATAACAGAGTATACAAATACAGAAGTTAATCATGGCAGATAAAAAGATCACAGAGAACAAGCTGAAATCATCAAAGACTTTCAATTAACAGCTTTAAAAAAAACAACGAAAAGACCCGTTTATAAAATCTGTAAATATATAAACTAATAAAAATGAAAAATGCGATAAAGATGATGAAAAATTGCACATAAAGGGTCTGATTGATTCGCCAACGGCCGCTTCTAGAGGCTGCTATATACAAATGGTTCAGTATCTTAGCCGTGCTGTGACTATTAGAGATACCAGATGTATATTGTTTTGTGGAACCCTGACATAACCTTCCAACTACTGGGATATTTCTCTTCCCAATTACTCGGAGAGCACTGATATTTGGAGCCTCTTACCCGCAGGCTATATTATATTATCTATCCGCTAATACCACTTTATTTGCAGATTTTGCTCATCGTGTGGTCATACTTGTGCTATTCACTTTTATGATTTTCTATCTGCAGACTTTACCTATGATAATTTCAGCCAAGTCTCCCAGTAGCTTTACCTGCCAAGACTGAGTAACATATATACTTGTACTTCTGAGTATGTAAACAAGATCAGAATATAGAGTATAAACCCGATTACAAAAACATATAGCCGTTAATAGTGTACATTCAAATAACCTTATATGCAAACCATATACACAGTATATGTGCAAAGACCGCCTTTATTCTCGCAAGCCTCCAGGACTCAGACTCATTGGGTATAAAGGTCACTTTATTGAGGTGAAGTAATAAAACGAGGAGGCTTGAGAAGACAAGCTATCCCCCTGGCCAGGAACCACAGTTGACTGAGATGATCACTTCCTGAATGCATAGGTGCAGAGCTGCCTCGTCTAGGTCCAAAGGCAGCTGGTCATCTCTCCAGCAACTCTTTCTGTAGATCCAGCCATTGCTTCTGCATTGTAATTAGTGGCGTTCAGCTAAGTGGTTTCTGGTGTTCTATCAGATCTCCGGGAGACCTGGCATCAGATAGCACCTAAAAACGTTGGATACTCTGAAGCTCTCATAGAGAGATAAAAGTCCCCTACGTATTCTCTCGCTTTCCTGACACCCATGCTCTCCTTAAACCTGGAGCAACCACAGATCACCTTAAGTCCATGATGGGTCATAACCTTTCCAATCCTTAGGGGGAGCCAAAAACACCTTTCTGCCCCGGTGTGTAAATGACACAACTCCCATGTAGGCAACCCGGGCCACCCCTGACTTTAGGTCATCCATAACACCAAAAGCCCTGGCCATAGCCTTGAAAGTGTCCCTATTGGAGTACTCCACCCTCACCGTCCTGCCACCGGGCACTTGCCCTTGGAGTACCTCTTCTACTCGGGCCTTTGGTGCCTCATAAACCTGCCCCAGAAACCAGGGATCATAATTTTCTTTCAGAAGATATGAAAGGTCTATCTTAGTAAAGGCCACTGGGTCCTGGTTCAGCTTGATGAATCTCAGATGCTGGTCAAAAAACTGTCCTTGGCTAACCCCTTTCCTTCCAAATGTTCGAGTGCGAGGTAATTCTGGTCTCAGGCAAGCCCTGCCGACTCTCTGCTCAGGACGCCTGACCCAGTCATCCCAAAAGGCTGCAGGCCACTTGGGTTCAAGTTCTTCCCACAGCTCCGAAAGCAGCAGCCAGCCGAGGCCGGGGAAAAAGTCAGAGCGGTAAAGTATGGAGCTGCCCTTGACATCCACCAGAGCCTCCTTGCCATTGTCATTCCAAGCAGAGACACACCACAAGCTGGGGTCCTGCCGGAGTAGGGAATGTGTAGCTTGGAAATATTCATAAAAATCTGGAGCCACTTCTAGATCGTCCTCCACTACGATGGCCGATTTGTAACCCATGACTCTGAAGATCTGAGTGGGAAACAAAGACAGGTTGTGGGGAGAGAAGAGCCATTATCACAGGTTGTTCAAGAATAATGTATTTTACACACTCGTATGAATAGCAATCCTCCCTGGTCCTTCTATTGGTGATCTCTTTCATCCACACGGTCTACTAGATCTCTGTGGTCTTCCTCTAATATTTAATGTATTACCTGTCTGCCCCACCGATGCTTCCCCCCCCCCCCCCCCCCCCCCCCCCTCCCCACACTTGCTGCATTAAGGACACACCCTTAGCCAAATAAGTTTAGGTGCTGTAAGGAAAGCAATTTGCTTCACCTCTTGCTAACAGAAAAACAGCATGCGTCTATGATGAGGGGTCAGTATAAAATGTTGTAATAAGAACATATAGCTGCTGTTTCAAACACACTTACCTGGTTGAGCGCCCATCTGTAGTGCCTGGAAATCTTGTAGTAACCTTGGAACTTTCTGTGTTCAGGAGGGGCTGGGACCTCGGAGAGGTCAGGCTGGTTAATATGAGTGATGGCGGGGCCATAGGAGTCAATGACCCTTGAGGTCTCCGCATGGGCGCAGTCCTGGCTCACTATAATAGGGAACTGCTCTGCCGAGGGGCGATACTTCAGTAAGGAGTCCAGGCACTTCCTGACGGAGGGCCGGTCACATGCCACTACCAGCACTGGAATGACCACGGAGAGTGGCTCAGGGGCCACAGGTGTTGGAGATGGAAAGGAGACATTGGAAAGTCGCTGGGGGAGCTCAGGGCCACGTGCAGCGTTCAGTGCAGCAGGCCGGCGGTTAAGCAAGCCACTGTAGTGGTGGATTTGCTGGAGAAGCCCTTTCTGCTTCTCCAACTCCGATTCGGCCTCTTCAGCCAGTCGTATTACGTGTTCTGTAAGGTCTAAAGCATCAGGGCCTTTTGGGCGACTCATGAGGTAGAGGAGAAGAATGGCATTCCACAAGATAAAGAGGGCCGCCCCCCAGGCCGCCACGCTGACCTTGCGCGGCATTCCCCTGGGGGGTACCAATCTGTGTCTAGAGGAGGATTTGGCTCTCAGCACAAACTGGCTTGTGACGTTCAAATAAGAGGACGGTTAATTGTAAGTTGGCTTGTTAGTCCAGGCAAAGTGTAGGGCTACTTGGGGTCGCACCTGGACAATGAGCTGAAACCAAGCTAAAGCCTTCCTAAGTTCATGTTAAATGTAAACTGAATATTTTCTGTACAGATCCAAGGTGGACTTGCGGACATCACGCTTCATCGAAAGGTTTCATGTCTTGGCAAAAACAGATAATGATGATTTAATTATCCCCCGGTCTGCAGTCAGATTGATGGATCTTCTTCAAGCAGGACAATCTCACCATCCACCCACCTGGAGAGCAGGAGATAGTATATGTCAGTATGTTGCTATCTATACACATACACACAAATATATCTAGCCACACGCACACAAAACACCTACAAAAATTGGGCCTATATTAAAAGCAGATAATGTAACATTCACAGACGTACACAGGACCCTACAGCAATTCACAAAACCCTGTAGTGTCCACTAAATAACCACAAATGGTCCACACACATGCAGACCTGCTTGTTTGTGGATCAGATTACCCATTCTTAATGAGGCTGCATTGTGGTATCACAGGGACTATGCAGAGAAACCTGATTAGATTTTGATTATTTGGTTGATGAGAAGTCTATGGTGCACAGCAAGAAGCGTTTCTCCAGATGTCACAACCTTGCATTACATAATGCTAGGTCACAGTTCTTTTACATAAGCTATCCTTTTTTTCAGGTATAGTGTTTAAATAAGATGTTTGTGTGTTACTACAACAGAATGGCCATAATGTGGAGACCAGAAAGCATCAAAATTCAGTTCTATACATATTGGACAGTACGGTTGGTGTAGTGGTTAGCATTACTGCCTCCCAGCCCTGGAGAAGAGGAGTTTAATTCCTGACCAAGACAAAATGTAGATTATTCAGCGGTGGACGCTGGTTTCATTTTTCACACAGTTTCCCGATGGTTTGAGGACTGTGCATGCTTTGGAGAAGCAAAGTCCTTTGCGGTGCCCCATAACCCGCAGCATTGCAGACAAAGAGGGAGCTTCATTGGATGCACCGGACATCCCTGGAAACCTGAAGGTTACTCAGATGTCCAGTGGGCTGGCTGATGTTTACACTGTCTTTGGACGCAGGCAGCGGATATGAGAAGCCATCAGTCTGCAACGGTTTACAAAAGACACCACTGGAGGGGAGTCTCAGAAACGTGAGTGGTAAGAGGTGGCATGCTAGGTAGGGGTTAGTTAGTAAATGGTCCATTCAACCTCGAGTACTAATCGTGAACAAAGTAATTTTATGGGCTAAGCCAGTGGTTCCCAAACTGCGTGCCGTGGCACCCTGGGGCCTTCGAGGCACTTGCAGGGGTGCCGTGAATTGGTGGTCCAGGACCAATTCAAATTATTTATGCCAATCATAAACTATGCGGGTAAACAGAAGTGAATCCTGGCCCTCACCACATAACTGCACCTAAGGAGGACATATAAACACAATTTACTTCATTTTATATATTTTTTGTGTACGTTTCTCAATAAGAAACTTGTGGCCTAGGGATGCCTTGAAAAAAAAAAATCTTATACAGTACGTGGGGATTCAAAATTGTTTGGGAACCACTGGGCTAAGCAAATATGAATGAGAAGCCTAAGAATTCACGAGGATCTGATGTCAAAACAGAGTGCCTCATGCCTTACTGTGATCACTAGGATCTAGTGCCATAACAGTGCCTCGTGTTTTAGTGAGGTCACTAGGATCTAATACCATAATGGAGTGCCTCCTGCTTTAGTTAGGTCACTAGGATCTGGTGGCATAATGGAGTGCCTCCTGCTTTAGTGAGGTCACCAGGATCTAGTGCCATAATGCAGGGGTTCGTGCTTTAGTGAGGTCACCAGGCTCTAGTGCCATAATGCAGAGGCTCGTGCTTTAGTGAGGTCAACAGGATCTAGTGCCATAATGCAGGGGGCTCGTGCTTTCGTGAGGTCACCAGGATCTAGTGTCATAATGCAGGGGTTCGTGCTTTAATGAGGTCACCAGGATCTAGTGCCATAATACAGGGGTACGTGCTTTGAGGTCACCAGGATCTAGTGCCATTATGCAGGGGTTCGTGCTTTATTGAGGTCACCAGGATCTAGTGCCATAATGCAGAGGCTCATGCTTCAGTAGGGTCACCAGGATCTAGTGCCATAATGCAGAGGCTCGTGCTTTATTGAGGTCACCAGGATCTAGTGCCATAATGCAGAGGCTCGTGCTTTATTGAGGTCACCAGGATCTAGTACCATAATGCAGGGGTTCGTGCTTTATTGAGGTCACCAGGATCTAGTGCCATAATACAGAGGCTCGTGCTTTAGTGGGGTCACCAGGATCTAGTGCCATAATGCAGGGGTTCGTGCTTTAATGAGGTCACCAGGATCTAGTGCCATAATACAGGGGTACGTGCTTTGAGGTCACCAGGATCTAGTGCCATTATGCAGGGGTTCGTGCTTTATTGAGGTCACCAGGATCTAGTGCCATAATGCAGAGGCTCGTGCTTTAGTGGGGTCACCAGGATCTAGTGCCATAATGCAGAGGCTCGTGCTTTATTGAGGTCACCGGGATCCAGTGCCATAATGCAGGGGTTCGTGCTTTAGTGAGGTCACCAGGATCTAGTGCAATAATGCAGGGGTACGTGCTTTAGTGAGGTCACCAGGATCTAGTGTCATAATGCAGAGACTCGTGTTTTAGTGATGTCACCAGGATCTAGTGCCATAATGCAGGGGTTCGTGCTTTAGTGAGGTCCCCAGGATATAGTGCCATAATGCAGGGGCTCATGCTTTAGTGGGGTCACCAGGATCTAGTGCCATAATGCAGAGGCTCGTGCTTTAGTGAGGTCACCAGGATCTAGTGCCATAATGCAGAGGATCGTGCTTTAGTGAGATCACCAGGATCTAGTGCCATAATGCAGAGGATCGTGCTTTAGTGAGGTCACCAGGATCTAGTGCCATAATGCAGGGGCTCGTGCTTTAGTGGGGTCACCAGGATCTAGTGCCATAATGCAGAGGATCGTGCTTTAGTGAGATCACCAGGATCTAGTGCCATAATGCAGGGGCTCGTGCTTTAGTGGGGTCACCAGGATCTAGTGCCATTATGCAGAGGCTCGTGCTTTATGGAGGTCACCAGGATATAGTGCCATAATGCAGGGGCTCATGCTTTAGTGAGGTCACCAGGATCTAGTGCCATAATGTAGAGGCTCGTGCTTTAGTGGGGTCACCAGGATCTAGTGCCATAATGTAGAGGCTCATGCTTTAGTGGGGTCACCAGGATCTAGTGCCATAATGAAGTTATATGTAATGTTGCGATGTTGTGTCATTACAAGCTGCAGTCTCATACGTATGAGAACGGGCGACTACTCTGTCTGTAGACCACAGTACACCTGAATGTGTCATGCTGCTTTACTTAAATAATCTAAAAAAAGCAAAATAAGACAAAACAATTTATGAAACTACTTAATTCCCTTTAGCGAGGAACACGTGATGAACTTTGCACTATAGTGACCCCTATCCGCTCGCTGACCCCCAGTGTGACTTCCTCACATTGTCCATGGGGACCGCCAGTCACCTCTCTCCCCCCCTGGCACAGTCTCACCCCAGCCCGTCTCCAGATTAGCATCTGTCTCTACTAATAAGGGATTAGGTGGTTTAAAATAGCAAACAAACAAGATTACAGTATAGAACATTGCTGAGCACTGAGCAGTGACGCTGGCATATACAGGGGAATATGGAATGAAAGCGGAATCATTTCACCATATGCGCAAGTCAAAGGAAAAGACGATGATCTGACTACAGGCAAGAACTCAAGCTGATGACAAATGGGCAAGTTAGTGGGGAGAAAAGAGAGCATGCTGGGGCTTGTAGTTCCACCACAGCCTGAGATCCACAGATTGTCTACCTGTCATATAGAGCACAGAGTGAAGGGAGAGTACAGCATTAGTATATGGGGGAGGGGAATTAGAGAAGGGGGTGAGAGACAGGGGAGTGTAGTATATGGGGGTGAGAGACAGGAGAGTAGTATATGGGGGTGAGAAACAGGAGAGTGTAGTATATAGGGGTGGGAGAGCTACAGACAGGAGGTGAGAGACAGAAAAGTGTAGTATATAGGGGCGAGAAACAGGAGAGTAGTATATAGGGGTGGGAGAGTCACAGAAAGGGGATGAGAGACAGGAGAGTGTAGTGTATAGGGGGTGAGAGACAGGAGAGAGTAGTGTATAGGGGGTGAGAGACAGGAGAGAGTAGTGTATAGGGGGTGAGAGACAGGAGAGAGTAGTGTATAGGGGGTGAGAGACAGGAGAGAGTAGTGTATAGGGGGTGAGAGACAGGAGCGTGTAGTGTATAGGGGTGGGAGAGGTACAGAAAGGGGGTGAGAGACAGGAGAGAGTAGTGTATAGGGGGTGAGAGACAGGAGAGAGTAGTGTATAGGGGGTGAGAGACAGGAGAGTGTAGTGTATAGGGGGTGAGAGACAGGAGAGAGTAGTGTATAGGGGGTGAGAGACAGGAGAGAGTAGTGTATAGGGGGTGAGAGACAGGAGAGAGTAGTGTATAGGGGGTGAGAGACAGGAGAGAGTAGTGTATAGGGGGTGAGAGACAGGAGAGTGTAGTGTATAGGGGGTGAGAGACAGGAGAGTGTAGTATATAGGGGTGGGAGAGGTACAGAAAGGGGGTGAGAGACAGGAGCGTGTAGTATATAGGGGTGAGAGACAGGAGCGTGTAGTATATAGGGGTGGGAGAGGTACAGACAGGGGGTGAGAGACAGGAGAGAGTAGTGTATAGGGGGTGAGAGACAGGAGAGTGTAGTGTATAGGGGGTGAGAGACAGGAGAGTGTAGTGTATAGGGGGCGAGAGACAGGAGAGTGTAGTGTATAGGGGGTGAGAGACAGGAGAGTGTAGTGTATAGGGGGTGAGAGACAGGAGAGTGTAGTGTATAGGGGGCGAGAAACAGGAGAGTAGTATATAGGGGTGGGAGAGTCACAGAAAGGGGATGAGAGACAGGAGAGTGTAGTGTATAGGGGGTGAGAGACAGGAGAGAGTAGTGTATAGGGGGTGAGAGACAGGAGAGTGTAGTGTATAGGGGGTGAGAGACAGGAGAGAGTAGTGTATAGGGGGTGAGAGACAGGAGAGTGTAGTGTATAGGGGGTGAGAGACAGGAGAGTGTAGTGTATAGGGGTGGGAGAGGTACAGAAAGGGGGTGAGAGACAGGAGCGTGTAGTATATAGGGGCGAGAAACAGGAGAGTAGTATATAGGGGTGGGAGAGTCACAGAAAGGGGATGAGAGACAGGAGAGTGTAGTGTATAGGGGGTGAGAGACAGGAGAGAGTAGTGTATAGGGGGTGAGAGACAGGAGAGTGTAGTGTATAGGGGGTGAGAGACAGGAGAGTGTAGTGTATAGGGGGTGAGAGACAGGAGAGAGTAGTGTATAGGGGGTGAGAGACAGGAGAGAGTAGTGTATAGGGGGTGAGAGACAGGAGAGAGTAGTGTATAGGGGGTGAGAGACAGGAGCGTGTAGTGTATAGGGGTGGGAGAGGTACAGAAAGGGGGTGAGAGACAGGAGCGTGTAGTATATAGGGGGTGAGAGACAGGAGAGTGTAGTATATAGGGGTGGGAGAGGTACAGAAAGGGGGTGAGAGACAGGAGAGAGTAGTGTATAGGGGATGAGAGACAGGAGAGAGTAGTGTATAGGGGGTGAGAGACAGGAGAGAGTAGTGTATAGGGGGTGAGAGACAGGAGAGTGTAGTGTATAGGGGGTGAGAGACAGGAGAGTGTAGTGTATAGGGGGTGAGAGACAGGAGAGTGTAGTGTATAGGGGGTGAGAGACAGGAGAGAGTAGTGTATAGGGGGTGAGAGACAGGAGAGAGTAGTGTATAGGGGGTGAGAGACAGGAGAGTGTAGTGTATAGGGGGTGAGAGACAGGAGAGAGTAGTGTATAGGGGGTGAGAGACAGGAGAGAGTAGTGTATAGGGGGTGAGAGACAGGAGAGAGTAGTGTATAGGGGGTGAGAGACAGGAGAGTGTAGTGTATAGGGGGTGAGAGACAGGAGAGTGTAGTGTATAGGGGGTGAGAGACAGGAGAGTGTAGTGTATAGGGGGTGAGAGACAGGAGAGTGTAGTGTATAGGGGGTGAGAGACAGGAGAGTGTAGTGTATAGGGGGTGAGAGACAGGAGAGTGTAGTGTATAGGGGGTGAGAGACAGGAGAGAGTAGTGTATAGGGGGTGAGAGACAGGAGAGAGTAGTGTATAGGGGGCGAGAGACAGGAGAGTGTAGTATATAGGGGTGGGAGAGGTACAGAAAGGGGGTGAGAGACAGGAGCGTGTAGTATATAGGGGGTGAGAGACAGGAGAGTGTAGTATATAGGGGTGGGAGAGGTACAGAAAGGGGGTGAGAGACAGGAGCGTGTAGTATATAGGGGTGAGAGATAGGAGCGTGTAGTATATAGGGGTGGGAGAGGTACAGACAGGGGGTGAGAGACAGGAGAGAGTAGTGTATAGGGGGTGAGGGACAGGAGAGTGTAGTGTATAGGGGGTGAGAGACAGGAGAGTGTAGTGTATAGGGGGCGAGAGACAGGAGAGTGTAGTGTATAGGGGGTGAGAGACAGGAGAGTGTAGTGTATAGGGGGTGAGAGACAGGAGAGTGTAGTGTATAGGGGGCGAGAAACAGGAGAGTAGTATATAGGGGTGGGAGAGTCACAGAAAGGGGATGAGAGACAGGAGAGTGTAGTGTATAGGGGGTGAGAGACAGGAGAGAGTAGTGTATAGGGGGTGAGAGACAGGAGAGTGTAGTGTATAGGGGGTGAGAGACAGGAGAGAGTAGTGTATAGGGGGTGAGAGACAGGAGAGTGTAGTGTATAGGGGGTGAGAGACAGGAGAGTGTAGTGTATAGGGGGTGAGAGACAGGAGAGTGTAGTGTATAGGGGTGGGAGAGGTACAGAAAGGGGGTGAGAGACAGGAGCGTGTAGTATATAGGGGTGAGAGACAGGAGAGTGTAGTGTATAGGGGGTGAGAGACAGGAGAGTGTAGTGTATAGGGGGTGAGAGACAGGAGAGAGTAGTGTATAGGGGGTGAGAGACAGGAGAGTGTAGTGTATAGGGGGTGAGAGACAGGAGAGAGTAGTGTATAGGGGGTGAGAGACAGGAGAGTGTAGTGTATAGGGGGTGAGAGACAGGAGAGTGTAGTGTATAGGGGGTGAGAGACAGGAGAGTGTAGTGTATAGGGGGCGAGAGACAGGAGAGTGTAGTGTATAGGGGGTGAGAGACAGGAGAGTGTAGTGTATAGGGGGTGAGAGACAGGAGAGTGTAGTATATAGGGGGCGAGAGACAGGAGAGAGTAGTGTATAGGGGGCGAGAGACAGGAGAGTGTAGTATATAGGGGCGAGAGACAGGAGAGTGTAGTATATAGGGGCGAGAGACAGGAGCGTGTAGTGTATAGGGGGTGAGAGACAGGAGAGAGTAGTATATAGGGGGCGAGAGACAGGAGAGTGTAGTATATAGGGGCGAGAGACAGGAGAGTGTAGTATATAGGGGCGAGAGACAGGAGAGTGTAGTATATAGGGGTGGGAGAGTTACAGAAAGGGGGTGAGAGACAGGAGAGTGTAGTGTATAGGGGGTGAGAGACAGGAGAGTGTAGTGTATAGGGGGTGAGAGACAGGAGAGTGTAGTGTATAGGGGGTGAGAGACAGGAGAGTGTAGTATATAGGGGGCGAGAGACAGGAGAGAGTAGTGTATAGGGGGCGAGAGACAGGAGAGTGTAGTATATAGGGGCGAGAGACAGGAGAGTGTAGTATATAGGGGCGAGAGACAGGAGCGTGTAGTGTATAGGGGGTGAGAGACAGGAGAGAGTAGTATATAGGGGGCGAGAGACAGGAGAGTGTAGTATATAGGGGCGAGAGACAGGAGAGTGTAGTATATAGGGGCGAGAGACAGGAGAGTGTAGTATATAGGGGGTGAGAGACAGGAGAGTGTAGTGTATAGGGGGTGAGAGACAGGAGAGTGTAGTGTATAGGGGGTGAGAGACAGGAGAGTGTAGTATATAGGGGGCGAGAGACAGGAGAGTGTAGTATATAGGGGGTGAGAGACAGGAGAGTGTAGTGTATAGGGGGTGAGAGACAGGAGAGAGTAGTGTATAGGGGGCGAGAGACAGGAGAGAGTAGTGTATAGGGGGCGAGAGACAGGAGAGTGTAGTATATAGGGGCGAGAGACAGGAGAGTGTAGTATATAGGGGCGAGAGACAGGAGCGTGTAGTGTATAGGGGGTGAGAGACAGGAGAGAGTAGTATATAGGGGGCGAGAGACAGGAGAGTGTAGTATATAGGGGTGAGAGACAGGAGCGTGTAGTATATAGGGGTGGGAGAGTTACAGAAAGGGGGTGAGAGACAGGAGCGTGTAGTATATAGGGGTGGGAGAGGTACAGAAAGGGGGTGAGAGACAGGAGCGTGTAGTATATAGGGGTGGGAGAGGTACAGAAAGGGGGTGAGAGACAGGAGCGTGTAGTATATAGGGGTGGGAGAGGTACAGAAAGGGGGTGAGAGACAGGAGCGTGTAGTATATAGGGGTGGGAGAGGTACAGAAAGGGGGTGAGAGACAGGAGCGTGTAGTATATAGGGGTGGGAGAGGTACAGAAAGGGGGTGAGAGACAGGAGCGTGTAGTATATAGGGGTGGGAGAGGTACAGAAAGGGGGTGAGAGACAGGAGCGTGTAGTATATAGGGGTGGGAGAGTTACAGAAAGGGGGTGAGAGACAGGAGCGTGTAGTATATAGGGGTGGGAGAGGTACAGAAAGGGGGTGAGAGACAGGAGCGTGTAGTATATAGGGGTGGGAGAGGTACAGAAAGGGGGTGAGAGACAGGAGCGTGTAGTATATAGGGGTGGGAGAGGTACAGAAAGGGGGTGAGAGACAGGAGCGTGTAGTATATAGGGGTGGGAGAGGTACAGAAAGGGGGTGAGAGACAGGAGCGTGTAGTATATAGGGGTGGGAGAGGTACAGAAAGGGGGTGAGAGACAGGAGCGTGTAGTATATAGGGGTGGGAGAGGTACAGAAAGGGGGTGAGAGACAGGAGCGTGTAGTATATAGGGGTGGGAGAGGTACAGAAAGGGGGTGAGAGACAGGAGCGTGTAGTATATAGGGGTGGGAGAGGTACAGAAAGGGGGTGAGAGACAGGAGAGAGTAGTATATAGGGGCGGGAGAGTTACAGACAGGGGGTGAGAGTCAGAAGAGGATAATCTGACCTGTAGCTCCGCTGGGACCAATTCTCTCACTCTCACAACTTTCCAGCAAAGTTTCCCTCATCTCCCTCCCGACATCCAGGAAATCTCCTCTCCCTGCACCCCGTGTGCTTACACTCTCTCCCAGTCCCTCCACTGTCTCTCCCTCCGACTGTCTGGCTTCTTCCTGCTCTCTCCAGGAAGTCAGCTGAAAGTATTTGATTACAGGGACAGCCAGACCTGAAAGAGACACCCCTCAGAGGGCGGGCTCTCTACTTACCCACTCCAAGAGAGACACGCAGGGCTACACTACCGAGACAGTCACATGCAATACAAACAGCCTGTACATGTGTGTAGAAGGCAAGGTCTCAATGCCTGCACATGTGTGTGTACAGTACAATCCGTTGCAGCATGTATGTGTATATGTAACGTCAGCCTGCACATGTGTGCACAACATTACAGCCTGTATGTGTGTGTAAAAGACAACATGCTATAGAATGTACATGTGTGTAGGAGGTGTAGGTAGTAATGTGTGACAGGCTGTACATGTGTATAGAAGACATGTGTAGGGGTTTAAGCCCGGGGGGGGTAAAGCAGTGTGCACTTTTACACAACAACTACAGAGGTAATCATTGGCTGAGGGGGTCTTCACAAGTACACACATATGTCCTCACACACAAAGTGCTGCAATGTAGCAGCCACTGCTTATTCCAATACAAGTTCTGTTCTGCTCCGTATACAGACTCGGTCACACACAATATACGCGCGTCATATATCGCGTTAATCAGCGCCGTCCCCTCGTGTCTCCTAGTCCCATCGCACTGCAACAAAGATGCATTTTTGCAAAAAGACATATGCGTTAGCCCAGCTGCACGGGATGTGGCGGCTCACTCACGCCGGGCATCTGACGCTGGGTGGCGTATTGAGGCTGGATGTACGAGGACGCATCTGTACACTTTCTAAATCTCAAGGAGTATCTAATTAACAAAACATTTTTTTTTAAATGTATCTAATTATCCCCCCCCCCCCCATCCCAAACAAAAACCAATGTCCTGTAAAGTCAACAAACGATCATTTATCACAGTCAGGGGAGCCACGAGGGAGGGGACAAATTAATCAGGGCCAGGAGTGAAAGGGAGGCGTAACCAATCGAATTCCCGTCATGCCACGCTTATGCCCGCTGCACAATAGGAGTGCCCTCTCCAGTTGCTGTACCCAGGCTCGTCTGATACCTCGGCAACCATAATTACAGTCATCTGAACGCCGGAACTTTGTACAACTTAAAAAAACAAAAACCTTTCATTTGGTATTTCCCACGCCCACGTTCTCCTAATGTACATCCCATTTATTATACTACGATTACACATACACAATAATTCTGCGGAACATAGGAATGAGACAATGCTTATACTGGAGGAGGGGGTGGAGGGACAGAGATAACTACTCTGTAATTGGGCGCTAAGGATCCCTAGCGGCGTCATATGAAGGATAGTAATACTTATAGTATGCTGTATGCAAATACAGGTAAACATTGGGAGAGGGGGGGCGGCTTAGCTATATTTGTGCAGTTCTAAATAAATAAAAAACAAATCCTGTATTTGCCTAAACTCCTTTATGTTATCCAGCAGTCCTCTATATATATTAATTTGAAAATATTCAGACAGATTGACAGTTTGCTCTCTTCTTTGATCTGGGCCAGCAGGAGAGCGCGGTTGAGACTTGACATCTTGTCCAGACAGAGAGTGCTGGTTGGCCTAGCTCTCCCTATATTTCCATTTTACTACTATGCCGCGCAGTTGGCACATATATGGGAGCGGGTGACTGCCACAGATGCTCTCACTATACACTCACAAATGCTTTTACAGGTGTATCCTGATGGCTCTTCACTACAGATGCTTCTCTGTGGGAACCATAAACTGTCCAAGATCCCTATAATAAAACAGGCCGTTCTCATATGGAAACAGGTACATGTTATCCTATTGGGTCAGGGTATAGACCCAGATACCCCCCTCTGGACAATGCCTTTGGCTTCCCGGAGTTGGCTTCGCTGTAGACTGGGGCGGTGTGGGGGAGGTGGGAGGTCCCATCCCTAGGACACTTGTATAATGATGGTATACTGAAGTCCTTCCTGCAACTCCAACAGCATTACAGTGTACCCTCCTCTCATTTCTACCGCTACCTGCAATTGAGACATGCGCTTAACGCACAGTTTCCCGATGCTCCTCCAATACTTACCGACTCCCCGGTCAAGTCTCTCCTGCAGTCCCTGGAGGGCGGGCATCTGGTATCCAACATATATATAGGTGTGCTTCGTTCTCACTACTCTGACCAGTTATCCCTTCTTAGGAACAAGTGGGAATCTGACCTGGGTGCCATTTCTTATGAGCTTTGGGAGGGTGCTCTACGTTCTCCATGATTCTCTACTACCACCACTAGATACCAACAAATTCAACTGTTTATATTACACAGAGTATATATGACACCAGTGCGATTGAGCCATATAGGGGGCAGGACCGGATCTAGGTGGGGGCGAAGGGGGCGGCCACCCCTCCTAACACAGTCATAACCACACCCACTTTTGAGCAGAAGAGAGCTCTCTTGGGAGAGCCCGAGGGAGGCAGAACGATGTGCTGCAGCTTATACCACAGCAGCACAGAGGAGCCAGGAGAGCAAGGGTTACAGAGCATTTGCCCCTCGCTTGCTGATGTGTAGGTACTAGGGCTAATAAATACAAATAGCCCATAGCACAGTCACATGTACATAGAACGATCACAAAGCTCTATCTCAGTCTCACTCAAAAAGTTCAGTCAGAATTGAGAGAGGAGGAGTTAGGATTGCAGATGGGAGGAGTTGGGACTGTAGAGGGAGGAGTCAAGATTAAACAGTAAACCCCCCCCCCCCCCCTAAAGAAAAGTCTAGATCCGTCTCTGATAGGACATCTGGAGGAGTGGGTACCCCCTAAGTGTGACAGTCTGGATGCGGACTTCTGGCACATTATCTGTCTTTGCCCCAATATGCCGTATTCTGGTCGGTGTTATTAACGCCCTGGTGTCCACTGGAATTCCCTCGTCGGTATGCTCCCCGACGACATGTGTAATATCAGCTGTGGAGGAGGATGCCCTGGACCCCCCGCCAGAAGATATGTAATTAATCTGTGCGGCCTGGCCACGGTGTGTATCGCCCGGCTTTGGCTAGCCAAAGATACACCCACAATACGGTCCTGGGTCTCACTTGTAAATGATACGGCCTCTCACGAGAAGTATGTGTACTTAGCTAGAAAAGCGGGGAAAAAATATCAAGACCTGTGGGGTAGATGGCTTGAGTCCCCATACTCAATGAACCGGAGTGTCTGAGCACTAGCCACTGTGGGCTCCATATCTAGACGTGTCGGAGACGGGACATGTAATGGGGGGTTAGTGAGAGTCTGGGGTCCTGGATGTGCATCGGGTGAACTGTCTTTCCTTTCTTTAGGTTGTTCCCTGGCGCCTGTGGTCAGCCATTCCTTTGCCCGTATTGTATTGTAGCTGTGTGATTTGTTCAATAATTATGTTATGTTGCCATAGACTACTCTGTACATAGGGGGTCATTCCAAGTTGATCGCAGCAGGAACTTTGTTAGCAGTTGGGCAAAACCATGTGCACTGCAGGGGGGGCAGATATAACATGTGCAGAGAGAGTTAGATTTGGGTGGGTTATTTTATTTCTGTGCAGGGTAAATACTGGCTGCTTTATTTTTACACTGCAATTTAGATTGCAGATTGAACACACCCCACCAAATCTAACTCTCTCTCTGCACATGTTATATCTGTCTCCCCGCAGTGCACATGGGCCCTCATTCCGAGTTGTTCGCTTGTTAATTTTTTTTAGCAACTGAGCGATTAGTCGCTAATGCGCATGCGCAATGTTCGCACTGCGGCTGCGTCAAGTAAATTTGCTATGCAGTTAGGTATTTTACTCACGGCATTACAAGGTTTTTTCTTCGTTCTGGTGATCGTAATGTGATTGACAGGAAGTGGGTGTTTCTGGGCGGAAACTGCCCGTTTTATGGGAGTGTGTGAAAAAACGCTGCCGTTTCTGGGAAAAACACGGGAGTGTCTGGAGAAACGGAGGAGTCTCTGGGCGAACGCTGGGTGTGTTTGTGACGTCAAACCAGGAACGAAACTGACTGAACTGATCGCAGATGCCGAGTAAGTGTGGAGCTACTCAGAAACTGCTAAGTATTGTCTATTCGCAATTCTGCAAATCTTTTGTTCGCAAATTTGATAAGCTAAGATTCACTCCCAGTAGGCGGCGGCTTAGCGTGTGTAATGCTGCTAAAATCAGCTTGCGAGAGAACAACTCGGAATGAGGGCCCTGGTTTTGCCCAACTGCTATCAAAATTCCTGCTGCGATCAACTTGGAATTACCCCCATGGTTAACAAAGTTCCTACAGCAATCAACTCAGAATTACCCCCATTGTACCCTGCGTATGTACGCTCCATGCAAACATGTAACATCAGCCCTAATTTACAATCTCTATCTTGGAATTTAAGCCTGCACTTCTTTACTATTGTAAGCGGTTACTGTTAGAGATGGGAATCTGTGTATTCCCTGGGTTAGGAATTGTTTTGGTTTATTTTTTTTTGTGTATTTTTCTCTTTCATTGAAAAACAGAAAATCAATAAAAAAGTATTGAATTAAAACAAAAAAAAAATCCTTATTTTACGGCCTGTTTAACCCTTACTACTAAAGGTAAGCTAACACGATTCTCTAATAGAAGACGTTTAATAAAACAAGTGTGTGTTCATACTGTATAAAGGGGTGGTCTTGGATACACTCAGTAACACCACACCTGTACACATAAGCGGCATTAGGATTAACTGGAAAGGGACATGTCGCACTTCTGCGGGAAGGAGTACTTCCAGACACACTCTGGTCTTTATCATAAATGTCACAGTAAAGTGACACAAGTAACAACCGGACAGCGCCAATCTCGTCCACACTCCGGGATACTGAACCGTGCTGCATTTTAGGAAACGGAGAACCCTAAACTGATAAATGGGGTGGTATTAAAGCCTACTTAGGGTCAGTGGCGGATCTAGACTTAACTTTTAGGGGGGGCGGTTTAAGAATGATGACTCCTCCCCCTAATCATAGCCCCTCCCACTTAGTAAGGCCCTTCCTGTTCGCTTCTAAAAATTTCCTATTGTTGCCATTACTAATAAAATGTTGCCAGTTAGTGGAGAGAACCCTGCGCACTGGTGATACAGACTGGCGAATCGCCATTCCTTCCATCAGGGGTGGTAGAGGATAAGACAGTAGGGCAATTTAAACATGCATGGGATAGACATAAGGATATTCTTGCAAAGAAATAAGGATCAGATAAGGTTAGAGATAAAAAATAATGTAAAAAAAAAAAGGGGCAGACTAGATGGGCCAAGTGGTTCTTATCTGCCAACAAATTCTGTTTCTAAAGCACACAGAATGAGCCGAAATTCACATTATAGCACACAGAATGAGCCGAAATTCACATTAAAGTACACAGTATGATCCGAAATTCACATTAAAGTACACAGTATGATCCGAAATTCACATTATAGCACACTGAATGAGCCGAAATTCACATTGTAGCACACTGAATGAGCCGAAATTCACATCATAGCACAGTGAATGAGCCGAAATTCACATCATAGCACACTGAATGAGCCGAAATTCACATCATAGCACACTGAATGAGCCGAAATTCACATTGTAGCACACTGAATGAGCCAAAATTCACATTGTAGCACACTGAATGAGCCGAAATTCACATCATAGCACACTGAATGAGGGAAAATTCACATTATAGCACAGTGAATGAGCCGAAATTCACATTATAGCACAGTGAATGAGCAGAAATTAACATTATAGCACACTGAATGAGCCGAAATTCACATGATAGCACGCAGAATGAGGGAAAATTTACGATAGCACGCAGAATGAGGGAAAAATCACATTATAGCACACTGTATGAGGCAAAAATGACGTTATAGCACGCAGAATGAGCCGAAATTGACATTATAGCACGCAGAATGAGGCAAAATTCACATGATAGCACGCAGAATGAGGGAAAAATCACATTATAGCACACTGTATGAGGCAACAATGACATAGCACACAGAATCTAGGCAAAATTCAGCCAAATAATGCAGGGAGAAGAGGGGGGGGGGGGGGCGGGGAGAGAAATGGGACACACACACACTCACACACACACACACACACTCCCACCTCATAGATGGAGGCCAGGCCCGCCAGGATATTGGGAACGGGGTGCAGAGCGGTGCAGCGCTGCGGAGGACGAAGACAGAGAGAGAGCGTCCTGACGCGCGTACAGGAAGGAGGGGGCGTGGTCAGAACAGAGGTCGCTGTACGCGAGTCAGGACGCTCCTTTCTCTCCTCGTCCCCCGCAGCGCTGCACCGCTGTCCACCCTGTTCCCAATACCGCGCCGGGACCCGGCCTCCATCCCGGTGCCGGTATATGTAGGGGGGGCGTTCGCCCTAATCGCCCCCCGCTAAATCCGCCACTGCTTAGGGTGGACTTTGATGGAATATCTTTATTGTTCTATAATGCTAATTTTCCAGAGCATCAACAATGATATTACTGGGAGTCTTTCCAAACAGTGCGCAGTGGGCGGGCACCTTGGATCATTAGGCTTTAGGCAGGCAATTAGGCGCAATTAAACAGGTGAATGACAAATATTATCTGTACAGCGCAGCATAACATATGGTATAATGCATATACAGATTGAGTATCCCTTACCTAAAATGCTTGGGACCGGAAGTATTTTGGATATCGGATTTTTTCCGTATTTTGGAATAATTGCATACCATAACGAGATATCATGGTGATGGGACCTAAGTCTAAGCACAGAATGCATTTATGTTTCATATACACCTAATACACACAGCCTGAAGGTCATCTAATACAATATTTTTAATAACTTTGTGTAGTAAACAAAGTTTGTGTACATTGGGGGTAATTCCAAGTTGATCGCAGCAGGACATTTTTTAAGCAGTTGGGCAAAACCATGTGCACTGCAGGGGAGGCAGATATAACATTTGCAGAGAGAGTTAGATTTGGGTGGGTTATTTTATTTCTGTGCAGGGTAAATACTGTCTGCTTTATTTTTACACTGCAAATTAGATTGCAGATTGAACTCACCACACCCAAATCTAACTCTCTCTGCACATGTGATATTTGCCTCCCCTGCAGTGCACATGGTTTTGCCCAATTGCTAACAGAATTCCTGCTGCGATCAACTTGGAATTACCCCCATTGAGCCATCAGAAAACAAAGGTTTCACTATCTCACTCTCACTCAAAAAATTCTGTATTTCGGAATATTTGGATATGGGATACTCAACCTGTACTATATACATACAAATGCGGATAATAATAATAAATGGTACAGTAGGTTAATTGGCTTCTGACATAACCCTAGTGTGTGCGTCCATGTATTTTGAGCAGTTTCAGAGTAGCTCCAGACCTACTCAGCGCTTGCAATCACTTCAGACTGTTAGGTTCCTGTTTTGACGTCACAAACATGCCCTGCGTTCGCCAAGCCACGCCTGTGTTTTTCCAAACACTCCCTCAAAACGGTCAGTTGACACCCAGAAACGCCCACTTCATGTCAATCACTCTGCGGCCAGCAGTACAACGGAAAAGCTGGTGTGAAACTACATCGATCGTTGTAATATTACTTCGCACGTGCGTATTGCGCCGCATACGCAGAAGTGCCTTTTTTTGCATCATCGCTGCACAGCGAACGAATGCAGCTAGCGATCAACTTGATAGCTGGAACAGGACGGATGTGCAATGAGTAAATCATCTCTGCAAAGTGTTGCGTAATATGTCAGCGCTATATAAATACCTGCTAATAAGTAAATATAGCAGATGCCAGAAGACAAATACTCAGCAGTCTATTTAAAGAGCCATTAAACCTGAAGACTCCGATCCAGCTTCACACATGACTCATCCACCAGCCTCAAACCCTCCTGTTAGAAGAGAGGATTACCTGACAGTGCTTCCACTAGCGTGGCCAAGGATATCACACACCCTGGTGACAGAACAGGTTCCCGGATCTAGTATTGCGGGTTTGGCCAGGGAAACGCTCATCAGTATTTACCAGCTACTGTTCTACAACCACACCAATAACAGTAACAATACTATGGCGGGAATTCAGTTGACGGTGAAAGTATCTCCCCGGCCGAATTAGTGCGACACCCATCGCAGCAGGATCTCGCTCAACAGTATTCGCTACCCCACAGGACTGTGAGTACTTTTGAGTGAATAGGGGGGGCAAAACGGACAGGCGAAGGGGGCGAGTTGGGCTGCCGCTGTTTAAATGCTGCAGTAACGACAATTTGCCACCTTTGCCCACAATTGAATTCCACCCTAAAACTGTATTCCTGGATCTGTCCGTGCTGGAGTTATTTGTTACACTGGTACAAAAGAGCAAAGTTTCAGACAATTCAATATATGTCCATACAGACCAAATATTGAGGGTCCTGTCACTGCACCCATTTCTCCTATACTTACCTTTCCGGAGTCCATCAGAGACTGTGTATGTGCCCCCTCCTCTCCTGTAGTCGTCACCGCCGCTGCTAGCGCACTGAGCGCAATAGACTCTGGCACAGTGCCAGAGTCTACAGCGCATGCGCAGGACTCTGGAAAAATGGCGTGGCGGCCATTTTTCGGAGTCCTGCACATGCGCTGTAGACTCTGTGCCAGAGTCTCAGTGCTGAGAGCGCTAGCAGCGTCGGTGACGGCTATGAGAGAGGAGGGGGCCCACACACGGAGTCTGCACACGGGTCCCCTCCTCTCTAGAGACGCCGCTGTTCCTAGGTAATTTTTATATGGAAAAAAAAATATGTCAGGATTGTGTTGCTGTCATGGCAATACCCGGAATGATAACGGTCTATACAACAACAGGGGTAATTCAGACTGGATCACTGCAGTGGCAGCAATCGCGGTCTGAATCCATATGTGGAGTCATGCGCACCCCGGGGAGCCCAGAGAGATGCTAACAGCATCTCACGGCTGCGATCGCCTCTGCCTTTTAAAGTTAGGTGACTACAATGGTGTGTGCTTTCCACACACCATTGTAGGCATTGTTCAAAAGGGCCAAACCCAGGAAAGCTCCGGGTCCTGACGGAGTGTCACCAACGCCCCCATATTCACCAAGATCTTCAACAAATCGCTGGAGCTACAGAAAGTCCCTTCCTGCCTCAAAAGGTCTACTATCGTCCTGGTCCCCAAGAAACCCTCTAACAAGATCCTGAACGACTACAGGCTGATAGCACTGACGTCTGTGGTCATGAAAATGTTCGAGCGTCTGGTTTTGAATCACCTGAAAACTGTGACTGGTCCCCAACTGGACCCCCTACAGTTCGCCTATCGAACGAATCGGTGTGTCGAGGATGCAGTCAACCTGGGCCTGCACTACATTCTACAGCACCTAGACATTCCCGGTACCTACGCAAAGGTCCTGTTTGTCGATTTCAGCTCGGCCTTCAATACAATCGTTCCCAGCATCCTCCACCCCAAATTACTTTGCCTAGGGGTCCCAGAAGCTACCTGTTCCTGGATAGTAGACTTCCTGACAGATAGGACACAGGTGGTGAAAGCGGGGGAATTCACCTCTCAAGCGCGGTCCATCAGTACAGGGGCCCCTCAGGGCTGTGCCCTCTCACCCTTGCTCTTCTCCCTGTACACAAATGACTGCACCTCAGAGGCGCAATCAGTAAAGATCATCAAATTCGCCGATAACACCGCCGTCATCGGCCTCATCAAGGACGGGGACGAATCGGCCTATAGACGGGAAGTAGACCGGCTGGCCAAGTGGTGCATCCACAACATCCTTGAGCTCAACCCCCTCAAAACTGTCGAGATGATAGTGGACTTCAGGAAGAAGTCATCTAGTGCACCTCCGCTAACGATTGCTGACAGTGTGGTATCGCTAGTGGACTCCTTCAAGTTTCTAGGGACAACAATCTCCAGGGACCTTAAATGGGGGTCCAACGCTGACGCTACTGTTGGAAAAGCGCAGCAGAGGTTGTTCTTGCTCGGGCAACTAAGGAAGTTCAACATCCCACAGACCCTTCTGCGCCTCTTCTACTCAGCGATTGTGGAGTCGGTACTGTGCTCCTCGATACTGGTATGGTACAGCTCCGCCAGCGCGAGGGACAGGTGTAGGCTCCAAAAGGTGGTCAGAACCACAGAGAAGATCATCGGGGTCGACCTTCCCTCAGTCCAGGACCTGTACCTGTCCAGAGCTAAAAAGCGGGCAATGAAGATAGTAAAAGACCAGCTAAACCCCGGCCACAGCATGTTTAACTTGCTTCCTTCAGACAGGCGTTACAGGGCCGTCCCCGCCAGGTCCACCAGAAGCCTCAAAAGTTTCTTTCCCCAAGCGGTCCGCCTGCTGAACTCCTGAACATTGACTGTCTAGACGTACATGTAACTAACTTGTGTCCCTACGGTATACCTATCTGTGTGACTTTACTTGTGTCCCCCCCACCTGTTTATCTGTTACCTACTTGGCTGTTGTATAGCAAACCAAAGACAAATTCCTAGTATACGCAAGTATACCTGGCCAATAAAGCGGATTCTGATATAGCAGCTGCTAAAAATGTTTTTTTGGGTGGTGGGCTTGGTAATGGCCTGGGTTCCTCGGATGTTCGTAGGTCAGGTGGTAAGCATCTGGCCAGTTGACAAAAATATTGCAATATTTTGCAACCAACATTCCCTGAAATTAAAATTAAATACAGACTGGAGTGTAATTAGCCGAGTGCAGAGTACGGGGGGGAATTCAATTTGGCGCAAGGTTAGGTGGGGTAAAAAAAAACTAAAAAAAACTTGCGCACCTTGTGCCCAATTTTGGATTACTGTGGGTATGAGCGCCATTGATACCTGCAGCATCAAATGAAAAAAAATAAGAATTTACTTACCGATAATTCTATTTCTCGGAGTCCGTAGTGGATGCTGGGGTTCCTGAAAGGACCATGGGGAATAGCGGCTCCGCAGGAGACAGGGCACAAAAAGTAAAGCTTTTCCAGATCAGGTGGTGTGCACTGGCTCCTCCCCCTATGACCCTCCTCCAGACTCCAGTTAGGTACTGTGCCCGGACGAGCGTACACAATAAGGGAGGATTTTGAATCCCGGGTAAGACTCATACCAGCCACACCAATCACACCGTACAACTTGTGATCTAAACCCAGTTAACAGTATGATAACAGAAGAGCCTCTGAAAGATGGCTCCCTAAACAATAACCCGAATTAGTTAACAATAACTATGTACAAGTATTGCAGATAATCCGCACTTGGGATGGGCGCCCAGCATCCACTACGGACTCCGAGAAATAGAATTATCGGTAAGTAAATTCTTATTTTCTCTATCGTCCTAGTGGATGCTGGGGTTCCTGAAAGGACCATGGGGATTATACCAAAGCTCCCAAACGGGCGGGAGAGTGCGGATGACTCTGCAGCACCGAATGAGAGAACTCCAGGTCCTCCTTTGCCAGGGTATCAAATTTGTAGAATTTTACAAACGTGTTCTCCCCTGACCACGTAGCTGCTCGGCAGAGTTGTAATGCCGAGACCCCTCGGGCAGCCGCCCAAGATGAGCCCACCTTCCTTGTGGAATGGGCCTTAACAGATTTAGGCTGTGGCAGGCCTGCCACAGAATGTGCAAGTTGAATTGTGTTACAAATCCAACGAGCAATCGACTGCTTAGAAGCAGGCGCACCCAACTTGTTGGGTGCATACAGTATAAACAGCGAGTCAGATTTTCTGACTCCAGCCGTCCTTGAAATGTATATTTTTAAAGCTCTGACAACGTCCAACAACTTGGAGTCCTCCAAGTCGCTTGTAGCCGCAGGCACTACAATAGGCTGGTTCAGGTGAAACGCTGATACCACCTTAGGGAGAAAATGCGGACGCGTCCGCAGCTCTGCCCTATCCGAATGGAAAATTAAATAAGGGCTTTTATAAGATAAAGCCGCCAGTTCAGATACTCTCCTGGCGGACGCCAGGGCCAGTAACATAGTCACTTTCCATGCGAGATATTTCAAATCCACATTTTTTAGTGGTTCAAACCAATGGGATTTGAGGAAATCTAAAACTACATTTAGATCCCACGGTGCCACCGGAGGCACCACAGGAGGCTGTATATGCAGTACTCCTTTGACAAAAGTCTGGACCTCAGGAACGGAGGCCAATTCTTTTTGGAAGAATATTGACAGGGCCGAAATTTGAACCTTAATAGATCCCAATTTGAGACCCATAGACAATCCTGATTGCAGGAAATGTAGGAAACGACCCAGTTGAAATTCCTCCGTCGGAGCACTCCGATCCTCGCACCACGCAACATATTTCCGCCAAATGCGGTGATAATGCTTCGCGGTGACTTCCTTTCTTGCCTTAATCAAGGTAGGAATGACTTCTTCTGGAATGCCTTTTCCTTTTAGGATCTGGCGTTCAACCGCCATGCCGTCAAACGCAGCCGCGGTAAGTCTTGGAATAGACACGGTCCCTGCTGAAGCAGGTCCTGTCTTAGAGGTAGAGGCCACGGATCGTCCGTGACCATCTCTTGAAGTTCCGGGTACCAAGACCTTCTTGGCCAATCCGGAGCCACTAGTATCGTTCTTACTCCGCTTTGCCGTATGATTCTCAATACCTTTGGTATGAGAGGCAGAGGAGGAAACACATACACCGACTGGTACACCCAAGGTGTTACCAGCGCGTCCACAGCTATTGCCTGCGGATCTCTTGACCTGGCGCAATACCTGTCCAGTTTTTTGTTGAGGCGAGATGCCATCATGTCCACCATTGGTCTTTCCCAACGGTTTATTAGCATGTGGAAAACTTCTGGATGAAGTCCCCACTCTCCCGGGTGAAGATCGTGTCTGCTGAGGAAGTCTGCTTCCCAGTTGTCCACTCCCGGGATGAACACTGCTGACAGTGCTATCACGTGATTCTCCGCCCAGCGAAGGATCCTGGCAGCTTCTGCCATTGCACTCCTGCTTCTTGTGCCGCCCTGTCTGTTTACATGGGCGACTGCCGTGATGTTGTCCGACTGGATCAACACCGGTCTTCCTTGAAGCAGAGGTTCCGCCTGGCCTAGAGCATTGTAGATTGCTCTTAGTTCCAGAATGTGTATGTGAAGAGACTTTTCCAGGCTCGACCACACTCCCTGGAAGTTTCTTCCTTGTGTGACTGCTCCCCAGCCTCTCAGGCTGGCGTCCGTGGTCACCAGGATCCAATCCTGTATGCCGAATCTGCGGCCCTCCAATAGATGAGCCCTCTGCAACCACCACAGAAGAGATACCCTTGTCCTTGGAGACAGGGTTATCCGCAGGTGCATCTGAAGATGCGTGCATTGATGTACAGACACCTTTCCTGGTTTTAGGAGATTCCTGACCAGGTCGGATAACTCCTTGGCTTTTTCCTCGGGAAGAAAAACCTTTTTCTGAACCGTGTCCAGAATCATCCCTAGGAACAGCAGACGAGTTGTCGGCATTAATTTGGATTTTGGAATATTCAGAATCCATCCGTGCTGCTTTAGCACCTCTTGATATATTGCTAATCCCATCTCTAGCTGTTCTCTGGACCTTGCCCTTATTAGGAGATCGTCCAAGTATGGGATAATTAATACGCCTTTTCTTCGAAGAAGAATCATCATCTCGGCCATTACCTTTGTAAAGACCCGAGGTGCCGTGGACAAACCAAACGGCAGCGTCTGAAACTGATAGTGACAGTTTTGTACAACGAACCTGAGGTACCCCTGGTGTGAGGGGTAAATTGGAACGTGGAGATACGCATCCTTGATGTCCAAGGATACCATAAAGTCCCCTTCTTCCAGGTTCGCTATCACTGCTCTGAGTGACTCCATCTTGAACTTGAACTTCTTTATGTACAGGTTCAAGGACTTCAGATTTAGAATAGGCCTTACCGAGCCATCCGGCTTCGGTACCACAAATAGAGTGGAATAATACCCCTTCCCTTGTTGTAGAAGAGGTACCTTGACTATCACCTGCTGAGAGTACAGCTTGTGAATGGCTTCCAAAACCGTCTCCCTTTCGGAAGGGGACGTTGGTAAAGCAGACTTCAGGAAACGGCGAGGTGGATCTGTCTCTAATTCCAACCTGTACCCCTGAGATATTATCTGCAGGATCCAGGGATCTACCTGCGAGTGAGCCCACTGCGCGCTGTAATTTTTGAGACGACCTCCCACCGTCCCCGAGTCCGCTTGAGAAGCCCCAGCGTCATGCTGAGGCTTTTGTAGAAGCCGGGGAGGGCTTCTGTTCCTGGGAAGGAGCTGCCTGTTGCTGTTTCTTCCCTCGACCTCTGCCTCGTGGCAGATATGAATAGCCCTTTGCTCTCTTATTTTTAAAAGAACGAAAGGGCTGCGGTTGAAAAGTCGGTGCCTTTTTCTGTTGGGGAGTGACTTGAGGTAGAAAGGTGGATTTCCCGGCTGTAGCCGTGGCCACCAAATCTGATAGACCGACTCCAAATAACTCCTCCCCTTTATACGGCAAAACTTCCATATGCCGTTTTGAATCCGCATCGCCTGTCCACTGTCGCGTCCATAAAGCTCTTCTGGCCGAAATGGACATAGCACTTACCCGTGATGCCAGTGTGCAGATATCCCTCTGTGCATCACGCATATAAAGAAATGCATCCTTTATTTGTTCTAACGACAGTAAAATATTGTCCCTGTCCAGGGTATCAATATTTTCAATCAGGGACTCTGACCAAACTACCCCAGCACTGCACATCCAGGCAGTCGCTATAGCTGGTCGTAGTATAACACCTGCATGTGTGTATATACTTTTTTGGATATTTTCCATCCTCCTATCTGATGGATCTTTAAGTGCGGCCGTCTCAGGAGAAGGTAACGCCACTTGTTTTGATAAGCGTGTTAGCGCCTTGTCCACCCTAGGAGGTGTTTCCCAGCGCTCCCTAACCTCTGGCGGGAAAGGGTATAATGCCAATAATTTCTTTGAAATTATCAGCTTTTTATCAGGGGCAACCCACGCTTCATCACACACGTCATTTAATTCTTCTGATTCAGGAAAAACTATAGGTAGTTTTTTCACACACCTGTTTAGTGGTACCTGTAGTATCAGCTAAATGTAACGCCTCCTTCATTGCCAAAATCATATAACGTGTGGCCCTACTGGAAAATACGGTTGATTCGTCACCACTGGAATCAGTGCCTGTGTCTGGGTCTGTGTCGACCGACTGAGGCAAAGGGCGTTTTACAGCCCCTGACGGTGTTTGAGGCGCCTGGACAGGCACTAATTGATTGTCCGGCCGCCTCATGTCGTCAAACGACTGCTTTAGCGTGTTGACACTATCCCGTAATTCCATAAATAAAGGCATCCATTCTGGTGTCGACCCCCTAGGAGGTGACATCCCCATATTTGGCAATTGCTCCGCCTCCACACCAATATCGTCCTCATACATGTCGACACACACGTACCGACATACAGCAGACACACAGGGAATGCTCTAAACGAAGACAGGACCCACTAGCCCTTTGGGGAGACAGAGGGAGAGTCTGCCAGCACACACCAAAAAGCGCTATATATGACAGGGATAGCCTTATAATAAGTGCTCCCTTATAGCTGCTTTATATATATCAAGATATTGCCATTAAATTTGCCCCCCCTCTCTGTTTTACCCTGTTTCTGTAGTGCAGTGCAGGGGAGAGACCTGGGAGCCGTCCTGACCAGCGGAGCTGTGAGAGGAAATGGCGCCGTGTGCTGAGGAGATAGGCCCCGCCCCTTTTTCGGCGGGCTCGTCTCCCGCTATTTTGTGAATACAGGCAGGGGTTAAATATCTCCATATAGCCTCTGGGGGCTATATGTGAGGTATTTTTAGCCTTTATATAGGTTTACATTTGCCTCCCAGGGCGCCCCCCCCCAGCGCCCTGCACCCTCAGTGACTGCGTGTGAAGTGTGCTGAGAGGAAAATGGCGCACAGCTGCAGTGCTGTGCGCTACCTTTAGAAGACTGCAGGAGTCTTCAGCCGCCGATTCTGGACCTCTTCTTACTTCAGCATCTGCAAGGGGGCCGGCGGCGCGGCTCCGGTGACCATCCAGGCTGTACCTGTGATCGTCCCTCTGGAGCTGATGTCCAGTAGCCAAGAAGCCAATCCATCCTGCACGCAGGTGAGTTCACTTCTTCTCCCCTCTGTCCCTCGTTGCAGTGATCCTGTTGCCAGCAGGAATCACTGTAAAATAAAAAACCTAAGCTAAACTTTCTCTAAGCAGCTCTTTATGAGAGCCACCTAGAATTGCACCCTTCTCGGCCGGGCACAAAAATCTAACTGGAGTCTGGAGGAGGGTCGTAGGGGGAGGAGCCAGTGCACACCACCTGATCTGGAAAAGCTTTACTTTTTGTGCCCTGTCTCCTGCGGAGCCGCTATTCCCCATGGTCCTTTCAGGAACCCCAGCATCCACTAGGACGATAGAGAAATTGGATTTTAGTACCTACCGGTAAATCCTTTTCTCCTAGCCCGTAGAGGATGCTGGGGACTCCAAAAGGACCATGGGGTATAGACGGGATCCGCAGGAGCTTGGGCACACTGAAAAGACTTTGACTGGGTGTGAACTGGCTCCTCCCTCTATGCCCCTCCTCCAGACCTCAGTTATAGGAACTGTGCCCAGGAGAGACAGACATTTCGAGGAAAGGATTTTTGTTTAAACCAAGGGCGAGAAACATACCACCCCACACCACAAACATACCGTACAACTGGAGTAACAGTAAACCAGATAACAGTATGAACTAACAACAGCAACAAGCTGAAAACAACAAATACACAACCCGTGTGTAAACAAATTTAACCAGTAAGAATACACTGCAAGTAACAGTCCGCACTGGGATGGGCGCCCAGCATCCTCTATGGACTAGGAGAAAAGGATTTACCGGTAGGTACTAAAATCCTATTTTCTCTTACGTCCTAGAGTATGCTGGGGACTCCAAAAGGACCATGGGGTCTATACCAAAGCTCCTAAACGGGCGGGAGAGTGCGGATGACTCTGCAGCACCGATTGAGCAAACATGAGGTCCTCATCAGCCAGGGTATCAAACTTGTAAAACTTAGCAAAGGTGTTTGAACCCGACCACGTAGCTGCTCGGCAAAGCTGAAGTGCCGAGACCCCTCGGGCAGCCGCCCAAGATGAGCCCACTTTCCTGGTAGAATGGGACTTTACTGACTTCGGCACCGGTAGCCCAGCCGAAGAATGAGCTTGCTGAATCGTACTACAAATCCAGCGTGCAATAGTCTGCTTAGAAGCAGGATGACCAATCTTGTTGGAAGCATACAGGACAAACAGCGCCTCTGTTTTCCTGGCAACAGCCGTTCTGGCGACGTAAATTTTCAAAGCTCTCACAACATTAAGAGACTTTAGAACTGCCACAGCATCCGTAGCCACAGGTACCACAATAGGTCGGTTAATGTGAAACGAAGAAACCACCTTGTTGACGAGTCCTCAATTCCGCTCTATCCGAATGGAAGATCAAGTACGGACTCTTGTGAGATAAGGCCGCCAACTCTGACACATGCCTGGCAGACGCCAGAGCCAACAGCATGACTACCTTCCAAGTGAGAAACTTTAACTCAACCTTACGCAAAGGTTCAAACCAGGAAGACATAACAGGATTTTATACCTACCAGTAAATCCTTTTCTATAAGTCCGTAGAGGATGTTGGGGACACCAAAAGAACCATGGGATATAGACGGATCCGCAGAAGACATGGGCACTTTAAGACTTTCAAAGGGGCGTGATCTGGCTCCTCCCTCTATATCCCTCCCCAGACTCAGTTTGGAACTGTGCCCGGAGAGATGGACATTTTGAGGAAAGGCCTTAACAAACAAGGTGAGCATCATACCAGCTCACGCTATAAACATGCCGAATAACATGGCATTCAACTGAATATATGCCAACGGACATGAACAAAATTCAGCAACAAGCTGAAGAAACCATAACACAATATGTGTGTAACCAGAACTAAACTGCAGATACAGTACGCACTGGGACAGGCGCCCAACATCCTCTACGGACTTATAGAAAAGGATTAACCGGTAGGTATTAAAATCCTGTTTTCTATTACGTCCTTGAGGATGTTGGGAACACCAAAAGAACCATGGGATCATACCAAAGCTCTATAACGGGTGGGAGAGTGCGGACGACTCTGCAGCACCGACTGACCAAACTTTAGGTCTTCATCGGCCAAGGTATCAAACTTGTAAAACCTAGCAAACGTGTTTGACCCCGACCAAGTAGCTGCTCGGCAAAGTTGTAATGCCGAGACACCCCGGGCAGCCGCCCAGGACGAGCCCACCTTTCTAGTGGAATGGACTTTTACCGATTTAGGTAACGGCAAACTTGCCGTGGAATGAGCCTGCTGAATCGTGTGACATATCCAGTGGGCAATGGTCTGCTTGGAAGCAGAACACCCAAGTTTATTGGGAGCATATAGCACTAACAGACACTATGTTTTTCTAACTGGCGCCGTTCTGGCAACGTAAATTTTCAAAGCTCTGACGACATCCAGAGACTTTTCCTCAGCCAAAGTGCCAGTAGCCACTGGCACCACAGTAGGTTGGTTAATATGAAAAGAGGAAACAACCTTTGGCAGAAATTGTTGCTGAGTTCTCAATTCTGCCCTATCCTCATGGAAGATCAAATAAGGGCTCTTGTGAGACAAGGCCGCCAATTCAGACACCCACCTTGCGGTTGCCAATGCTAACAAAATGACAACCTTCCAAGTGAGGAATATCAACTCCACTTTAATTAAAGGTTCAAACCAATGTGATTTTAGGAATGTTAAAACCACATTAAGATCCCAAGGTGCCACAGGTGGCACAAAAGGAGGTTGGATGTGCAGGACCCCTTTTACAAAGGTCTGCACCTCAGGAAGTGAGGCCAATTGTTTCTGAAATAAAATTGACAAAAAAAAGAAATCTGCACTTTTATGGAGCCTAATTTAAGGCCTGCATCCACTCCATTTTGTAGAAAATGGAGAAAACGTCCAAGGTAAAACTTCTCCACTGGAGCTTTCTTGGACTTGCACCAGGAAATATATTTCCTCCAAATACGGTGATAGTGTTTCGACGTCACACCCTTCCTAGCAAGAATAAGAGTGGGAATGACTTCATCGGGAATACGCTTACGGACTAAAATCTGGCGTTCAACCGCCATGCCGTCAAACGTAGCCGCTGTAAGTCTTGATAGACGAACGGCCCCTGCCGCAGCAGATCCTCGCAAAGAGGCCATGGATCTTCGACTAGCAACTCCTGAAGATCCGGGTACCAAATTCACCTTGGCCAGTCTGGAACTACAAGGAGCACTGGAATCTGTGATTTTCTTAGGATTCTCAGAACCTTTGTAATGAGAGGAAGCTGAGAGAAAACGTACACCGACGGATACACCCAAGGTGACGTCAGTGCATCCACTGCCGCCTGAGGGTCCCTGGACCGGGAACAATACATTAGTAGTTTTTTGTTGTGGCGGGACGCCATCATGTCTATGTGGGGAATCCCCCAAAGATTGGTGATTAGAGTGAAGACCTCCTAATGTAGGCCCCACTCCCCTGGATGTAGATCGTGTCTGCTGAGGAAGTCTGCTTCCCAGTTGTCCACTCCCGGAAGGAATATTGCTGACAGAGCGCTTACCCGAGTCTCTGCCGAGCGAAGAAGCCTTGTGGCTTCTGCCATTGCTGTTCTGCTCCTTGTGCCGCCTTAGCGGTTTATGTACGCTACTGCTATCACATTGTCCGATTGGATCAGGACAGGCCGGTTTCGAAGAAGATGCTCCGCGTGTAGAAGGCCGTTGTAAATGGCCCTCAACTCCAGCACGTTTATGTGAAGAAGAGTTTCCTGACTAGACAATCTTCCTTGGAAGGTCACCCCTTGTGTGACTGCTCCCCAACCTCGGAGACTTGCATCCATGATCACTAGGATCCAGTCTTGGATACCAAATCTGCGTCCTTCTAAGAGGTGAGAGCTGTGGAGGCACCACAGGAGTGAGATCCTGGTGTTGGGGGATAGAACTATCCTTCGGTGCATACGGAGGTGGGATCCGGACCATTTGTCCAACAGGTCCCACTGAAAAACTGGCATGGAACCTCCTGAATTGGAGGGCCTCGTATGCCGCCACCATTTTCCCTAGCAACCAAATGCATTGATGAATGGAGACTGTTGGTGGTTTCAGAGTGAGTTTTACCAAACTCTGAATTTCCAGTGCTTTCTCTGGAGGGAGGAACACTCTCCAGTGTCCAGAAACATACCCAAAAATGCCAACCGGGTTGTTGGAACTAATTGTGATTTCGGCAGGTTCAAGAGCCAGCCGTGCTGTTGTAGAAGCGACAGAGACAGTGTAATGTCCTGTACCAGTTTTAACTCCTCTTTTTCTGGAGAACCATCATATCTACCATGACTTTTGTGAAAATCCTCGGAGCCGTGGACAGGCCAAACGGCAACGTCTGAAATTGATAATGAGTATCCTGGATTGCAAACCTGAGATAATTCTGATGAGGGGGATAAATGGGAACATGAAGGTCGGCATCCTTTATGTCCAAAGACACCATGAATTCCCCCTCCTCCAGGCTGGAGATCACCGCTCGGAGAGACTCCATCTTGAATTTGAATTTCTTCAGGAAAAAATGTAGAGATTTTAGGTTGAGGATTGGTCGTACCGAGCCATCCGGCTTTGGCACTACAAATAGGCTTGAATAAAAACCTTCCCCTTGTTGCTCCCGGGGGACCGGTATCACAACCTGATTTTGACATAATTTTTGTATTGCTCCACAGACTAGAGCTCTGTCTGGAAGCTAAACTGGTAAGGGTGATTTGAAAAAACGGCGAGAGGGAACGTCTTGAAAGTCCAGTTTGTATCCTTGGGTCACAATTTGTAACACCCAAGGGTCCAGGTCCGAGCGAACCCAAACCTGACAGAAAAGCCTTAGACGTGCCCCCACCGGTGCGGTCTCCTGTAGGGGAGACCCGGCGTCATGCGGTGGATTTGGCGGAAGCCGGGGAGGACTTCTGCTCTTGTGAACTCGAGGAAGCGGGAGTTCTCTTGCCCCTTCCTCTACCTCTGGAAGCGAGGAAGAAGTTACCTCGGCCTTTTCTATGTTTATTGGGCCGAAAGGACTGCATTTGATAGTGCAGTTCCTTCTGTTGCGCAGGAGCATTAGGTAAATAAGTAGATTTACCCGCTGTGGCCGCGGATACTAAATCAGTAAGGCCGTCACCAAACAGTTCCCCACCCTTAAAGGGAAGGGACTCCATGTTTTTCTTGGAATCCGCGTCAGCATTCCATTGATGAGTCCCTAGCGCACGTCTAGCTGCAATAGACATAGCATTAGCCTTAGCCCCCAGGAGGCCAGCATCTCTTGCAGCCTCTTTCAAGTACGCAGCTGCGTCCCTGATATAACCAAGCGTTACTAGGATGCTATCCCTATCCAGAGTATCTAAATCAGCAGATAAACTTTCAGCCCATTTTTCAATGGCGCTACTAACCACGCTGACGCAATAAGCGGTCTAAGCTGGGTCCCCGTGGTAGTAAATATAGCTTTTAAAGTAGCCTCCTGCTTACGATCAGCCGGCTCCTTAAGAGTCGTTGACTGAGCTGCAGGGAGCGCTACCTATTTAGACAAGCAAGCTAGGGCTTTGTCCACTGTGGGTGGTGTTTCCCACTTATCCCTATCCGCTGCGGGAAAGGGGTATGCCACCTTGATCCTATTAGGGATGAGAAATTTCTTATCATATGTATTCCAAATGCCATCAAAAAGGTCATTTAGTTCAAAACAAGGAGGAAAAGAAACCGAGCGTCTCTTCTCCTTGTAAATAAGGACCCTCGTTTCTGGTGTAAAGGGGTCCTCGCCAATACGTAATATGTCTTTGACAGCCACAATCATATATTAAATACCCTTAGCCAATTTAGGATCTAATCTAGAATCAGCATAATCGGCACCGGTGTCAGAGTCCGTGTCGGTATCTGTGTCATCTAATTGTTCAACATTACGTTTCAGTGACCCTTGTAATAAAGCGTCATCTACTGATTTCTTCCAAATCTGCAGTTGAGAGTCAGATTCCGTAAACTTTTTATTTAACAGTGTAACATTAGCATTTAAAGCAGTTAACCAATCAGCAAAAACATTTGGTGTCCCCAATAAAATATCCCCCTGAGAGGAAAATTCTGCCTCAGACATGTTGTCTCACTAACAGCACCCAAAGAAAAGCCTGTGAAGGAACAAAAGGAAAGGAGCCAGCTCACACCCCAGCGCCAAAGTGCAGGTCTGAAAACACCCTCAAGTGTCACAGAGCTGCAGCGCTATATATCTGTATAGAAATAATCTGCCCCCCCCTCGTTTTTATAGCCCCTGGTACTTGTCTGCTGTGAGGAAGGACCAGCGCTACTGCTTGGAGGAGGAAATGGCACAGAGTGAGCCTGGAGGAAGAAGCCCCGCCCCCAACATGGCGTGCTTCTTCCCGCTATTTTTCATATGTTTTATCCTGGCAGGGGTTTGTGGGCGGTGCCTGGGCACTGTATCATACGCCAGCCTGTGAAAATTAGGTAATTTAAGCTTCCCAGGGCGACTCCCATTTTTCCCTGTCATCAGAGGGGAAAGGATATGCCATGAAAATTCTCTTGGGAATCTGCCACCTCTTGTCCGGCGTCTCCCAACCCTTTTCACAAAGAGTATTCAGTTCATGAGAGGGGGGAAACTTCACCTCAGGCTTTTTCCCTTTAAACAAACAAATCCTTGTTTCCTGCACCGCAGGTTCGTCAGAGATACGTAAAACATCTTTAATAGCCACAATCATGTACTGAATACTCTTAACTAGCCATGGGTGTAAAGTAGCCTCAGTGAAGTCGACATCGGAATCAGAATCCGTGTCAGTATCCGTATCTACCAACTGGGTAAACTACCGCTTTTGCGACCCTGACGGGGCCTGCACCTGAGACAAAGCATCCTCCATGGATTTCCTCCACACCTGCGTCTGAGACTCCAATTTATCTAACCTTTTAGGCCAGGCATTCCCAACCGCGGTCCTCAAGGCACAACAACAGTGCAGGTTTTAGTGATATCCAGGCTGCAGCACAGATGGTAAAATCAAAATACCTGAGCTACTAATTAAGTCACCTGTGCTGAAGCCTGGATATCACTAAAACCTGCACTGTTGGTGTGCCTTGAGGACCGTGGTTGGGAATGCCTGTTTTAGACAATGAGGCCACATTTGTATTAAGTGCACTTAACATCGTAAGCAAATCAGGTGTCGGCTGTGCCGACAGAGCCATCTCCAGACCCGCATCTGCGCCCCCAGCAACCTCCTCCGGGGAGAAACACTCAGCTTCAGATATGCCGACACGTAGTACCGACACACACACACACACACACTGCCTCAGCTAGTGGACAGACCCACAAGGAAGCTCGGATAGCGAAAACACAGAGGGACTATGCCAGCTCACACCCCAGCGCCCATATATCCCACCAAACGATATATGTGCAAAGCGCTGCTGTTAAATACAATAAATATGCACCAAATATCTGTGACCCCGAATCTAACTGAGCTCTGGAGGAGGGGCATAGAGGGAGGAGCCAGTTCACGCCCAGTCAAAGTCTTTTCAGTTTGCCCAAGCTCCTGCGGATCCCGTCTATACCCCATGGTCCTTTTGGAGTACCCAGCATCCTCTAGGACGTAAGAGAAATAAAAAATAAAAAAGCTGATTAAGCACCCGTTAAAAAAATACAGAAATAAATAAATACCCCCCTGGTGGTCTCTGCAGCTCCTGGTGTCCTCTCCTCTAGCTTTGCACTGGGGAGGGACTTCTGGGATGCCAGAGCTTCAGGAGGTGAGTAATTACATTTAATTACTTTGTGGGGTGGGTGTTGGTGGGATGATACCGGGGTGCCAGGGGAGCAAGCTCTGGTGATTTTTCATAAAATGTATTTGTTCTGGAGGTGTGAGAAAAAAGGTGCAGTGATTTCTATAGAAATCACAGCATCCCACTTTCAGTCCTTCAATTGAATAGCAAACGTTCTTCTATGTATGACTTTTGTGTATGTATGTATGTATGTATGTATGTATGTATGTATATATATATATATCCGACAAATCATACAAGCAGCGGCACTCGGAGACTCTTCTTAGTGCAAATATACTGTGAGGATTTATTCCATATCACTGCACATACAGGCCATGTATGGAATAAATCCTCACAGTATATTTGAACTAAGAAGAGTCTCCGAGTGCCGCTGCTTGTATGATTTGTCGGATATTGATTGTTTCCAAAGGGCACCGGAGCAATTATTGGTTGAGGGGTGAGTGCCGCTCCAATGTACTGTGTGTATGTATGTGTGTAGGTATGCATATATATATATATATATATATACACACACACACACACACACACACACACACACACACACACACTGTAATATATATATATATATATACACACACACATATATAGACGAGAGGCGGTAAAGCAATCAGCTGCACTCAGGGTCTTGTTGTAGCAAACAGATGTATTAAAGAATCACTGCATGAAAACCAACGTTTCGGGACAAACACGTCCCTTTGTCAAGGTGAGTACTCTGAGTGCCGCAGATTGCTTTACCGCCTCTCGTCTAACTCATTTGTATCAGAGGGCACCGGGGCACACTTTTCGTAGCAGTGGGAGTGCCGGTCCATGCATCTCCTTTATATATATATATATATATATATATATATATATATATATATATATATATATATATATATATATATATATACAAAATAGAGAATTCAGCACTCACCATAGCAAGCTCACTTGTGACTTTTAAAAAGGCATACTAGTCATCAGTTTTCTATATTTGTTTGTATATTATGGGGTTAATCTTTGGTTAACTCTTATTAACCATGGTCACAGGCCTTTTCATGCACCCCTGTGTAATCTTAATTGTTCTAAACCTGTGTCAGCTGCTCCTTAGTAATTTATCGGCTGTGTCAGGTGACTAGTATGCCTTTTTAAATGCCACTAGATATGTGGCAGGCATACATTAAACCTAGTGGGCCTTTTTGCAGTTATATTATATATGATACAGTTGCCAGGTTTTAATTCTTTAGGCTTTGTGATAGTGTAGGACCTGCATGAAGGTGGGGTACCTTGAAAATCGGTATGCAGGCTTCCGTACATTGCCCAATTCACCAACTAAACCCCCATCATTTATTTATTTATTGATGTAGTGAGGACAAGTGAGCTTGCTATGGTGAGTGCTGAATTCTCTATTTTGTATGTATTTGGGTAGGTGGCCATGGGCTACATGCACCCCACCCTATGAGTGGTGAGTGCAGACACTGCACCCCGTTTCTGGGGTGGCGAGTGCTGTAGTTTTCTATATTTGTTTGTGTGTATATATACATACATACATATATATATATATACATACATACACACTCACTCAAAATAAATATATATATATATATATATATATATATATATGAGAGAGAGACTTTAAGTTTGCCATGTGCTACGAGATATGTAATTTACATTATTAATTGCCCATATGGGTTGGTGTACAGTATGTGGGTAAAACCACACATCCATATAAAGAAATACTGTCTCTCCATCGTTTGGTTGTCCGTACAGCCCTGACAAGCGTTATTAGTGGACAACCGCTAGCTCGCCATTTTATTGGGGCTAGACATAACTTCTCTTTAAAGTATCGGATTATAGATCCTGTCCCCCCCCCCTTACCACCAGAGGGGTAGATCATGTAAAAGCTTATTATAATGTGAATCCCTTTGGATTACAAAACGTCATACACTAGCACCATATGGTCTTAATGAGTCATAGGGACTACATTGTTTATAATAGAGTGGAAGTGTTTTTCCAATTCCATATGTATAAGGAAGCTAGATGAGATCTTTACACTAAATTGCTTTTCTATGTTCTATTCTGTATATCAGCGGGGGTCATATAATATTAGATATTATGGGGCAGATGTACTAAGTCTTGGAGCGAGATAAAGTGGAGAGAGATAAACCACCAACCAACTAGCTCCTGTCATTTTTTAAAACACAGCCAGTCACATGACAATTAGACACTGATTGGCTGGTACTTTAGGTCTCTCCACGGCTTAGTACATCCCCCCTATATGTAAAGCATGGACAGTATGCTAATAGCCTCAGTATTTATTTGGGCAGCTTAGGCAGAACAAATAGCGCTTTTACATATACATAACTAAAGTTATGGTCTATTGTATTTTATTATATACCCACAGAAGAATAAGTGAACATGCGTTAATATATTTGTGTCTCAAGAGAGATACAGTGACTGTCTTCTATGGCCGTACCGTATAGCAGCGCAGCTGATCGCCAAATTGTAGGAGACTGTGGAAAGTGGTTCACTCGGCAGGTAAAACAGCCCGACGGACAGCGGCGCCCAGCGATCACACTGGCCGAGTCTGAGCTCAAAACGACAAAAATGAGCTACTTTGAGCTCAAAATCGGCCAGTGTGTATGGGCCTTTAGTCATCAAAGGTGAATTAGTGCAGAGGGTGAGAGTCTAATGTTATTCCCGCCGGCAACCACTAGATGGCGATGAACAGAGCTATTCTAATGTAGCTCCGTTTGGGCACGATCGGCTGCCGGCCGTCTACATTTCAGCTCGCACCCGCCGGTGGTGGCGAGCTGAAATGTGTGAAAAGTGCTCAACCGGCATTTTTCCCGATCGTGCCCATTAGTTTAGTCGGGTTTAGCCACGACCAGACACTAATTAGTGCGATAGGGGACCTCAATCGTATATCGCCCCCTGCGATCTCCCATGACGTTAGACGGGATATCGGAGGTGATAACATCTGAATTCCCCCCAGAGTGTCCAAATGATTTCCTCCCGAGATAGGTGACCGTTACAGGCAGATGCAATGACATGGGAGCCTCCTCCTTCTTACTGGGCTGAGAAGTAAAATAACAGCTTTATAGCAGTACACGCCCATGGTGTCAGCAGACGTATGCTGCAAACACGTTCAGTCAAGAGTGGAACCTATGAACGCAATTACGCAGTGCCGTGTAATTAGGGGGGTGGTGTTTACTAGCTGCAGTAATGTAACGCTGCAAAACCTTGTACGTCAGCCTCCCACTGCACCCATACAGGTCTGCTCTCAGTCACAGTTTCTAACACTCATTTACAGGAGGCCAATTAAATTGTTTCATTAACAATGTTACTGTGATTTCCAAACAACTCTATCCGGTACAGAGGGCGGAGCGGTGTATCACCCAGGGTAACAGAAACAATCAATGCGGCCTGATGATATAAAGGCACAGCTGAAAGGTAATGTGTAGAGGCAGGACAAACACAGGCCAGCAAAGAAAAGGTTAATATACCATTTAACAAATTTTATAGCAAATTCCTCCCAGAGTTCTCTGAGCTCTGCGACCTGCTCCGGGTACTTTATACTAATACGCCATTTGCATAATGCCCATTCTACATACTGCCCCTCTACTCTCTGCTCACGCAGATCCTCTAATTTAATACCCCTTTTTCACGGACATGAAAACCCGGGGTTTTTGCACATGAACGCGCACCAACCAGGGATTTTTGTTAGTGGAAATGGCTACAAGGTAGAAATCCGGATGACGTCATCTCCAAGCGCTGCCGAATACCGGGTGCAGTGGAAACGGCGCTGACTTGGGAATATCCAGGGTCGGCGCCGCTGTGGAAACGGGGTAAATCCTGGGTCTGACCTGGTTTGGAACCGTGGAAACCTACGCAAGCATGGGGAGAAGATACAAACTCCACGCAGATAGGGCCTTGGTGGGAATTGAAACCTAGAGCTCAGTGCTACAGGGCAAGTAATGCTAACCACTACACCGTTCATGCTGCCCAAGAGCATCAGAAAATAAGATTTTACTCACCGGTAAATCTATTTCTCGTAGTCCGTAGTGGATGCTGGGGACTCCGTAAGGACCATGGGGAATAGACGGGCTCCGCAGGAGATAGGGCACTCTAGAAAAGAATTAGGTCTACTGGTGTGCACTGGCTCCTCCCTCTATGCCCCTCCTCCAGACCTCAGTTAAGGAAACTGTGCCCGGACGAGCTAACATTACAAGGAAAGGATTTTGGAATCCAGGGCAAGACTCATACCAGCCACACCAATCCCACCGTATAACTTGTGATAACCAAACCCAGTTAACAGTATGAACAATTACAAAACATCAGACAACCTGATGTAACATAACATAACCCTTTGTTAAGCAATAACTATATACAAGCATTACAAAAGAAGTCCGCACTTGGGACGGGCACCCAGCATCCACTACAGACTACGAGAAATAGATTTACCGGTGAGTAAAATCTTATTTTCTCTAACGTCCTAAGCGGATGCTAAGGACTCCGTAAGGACCATGGGGATTATACCAAAGCACCCAAACGGGCGGGAGAGTGCGGATGACTCTGCAGCACCGAATGAGCAAACTCAAGGTCTTCTTCAGCCAGGGTATCAAACCTGTAGAACTTTGCAAATGTGTTTGATCCCGACCAAGTAGCTGCTCGGCAAAGTTGCAATGCCGAAACCCCTCGGGCAGCCGCCCAAGAAGAGCCCACCTTCCTTGTGGAATGGGCCTTTATTGATTTTGGATGCAGCAATCCAGCCGCAGAATGAGCCTGCTGAATCGTGTTACAGATCCAGCGAGCAATAGTCTGCTTTGAAGCAGGAGCACCCAACTTGTTGGATGCATACAGGATAAACAGCGACTCCGTTTTCCTGACCTTGGCCGTTCTGGCCACGTAAATCTTCAAAGCCCGCCCTACATCTAGTAACTCAGAATCCTCCAAGTCCCTTGTAGCCACAGTCGCCACAATAGGTTGGTTCATATGAAACGGTGACACCACTTTGGGCAGAAATTGCGGACGGGTCTGCAATTCTGCTCTGTCCATATGAAAAACCAGATAGGCGCTTTTGTGTGACAAAGCCACCAATTCCGACACACGCCTGGCTGAAGCCAGAGCAAGCAGCATAACCACCTTCCACGTGAGATATTTCAACTCCACTGTTCTCAGTGGTTCAAACCAGTGTGATTTTAAGAAACTCAACACCACGTTAAGATCCCAAAGTGCCACTGGGGGCACAAACGGGGGCTGTATATGCAGCACTCCCTTCACAAAGGTCTGAACTTCAGGAAGAGCTGCCAATTCCTTTTGAAAAAAAATGGACAGGGCCGAAATCTGGACCTTAATGGATCCCAATTTTAAACCCAACGACACTCCCGATTGTAGGAAGTGAAGGAATCGACCCAGCTGGAATTCCTCTGTAGGAGCCTTCCGGGCTTCACACCAAGCAACATATTTTCGCCATATACGGTGATAATGTTTAGATGTTACTTCCTTCCTAGCCTTAATAAGCGTAGGAATAACCTCATCCGGAATCCCCTTTTCTGCTAGGATCCGGCGTTCAACCGCCATGCCGTCAAACGCAGTCGCGGTAAGTCTTGGAACAGACAGGGCCCCTGTTGTAAGAGATCCTGTCTTAAGGGCAGAGGCCATGGGTCCTCTGTGAGCATTTCTTGCAGATCCGGATACCAAACCCTTCTTGACCAATCCAGAACAATGAGAATTGTCCTCACTCCTCTTCTTCTTATGATTCTCAGTACCTTGGGTATGAGAGGAAGAGGGAGAAACACATAAACCGATTGGAACACCCACGGTGTTACTAGGGCGTCCGCAGCTATCGCCTGAGGGTCTCTTGACCTGGCGCAGTACCGCAGTAGCTTTTTGTTCAGACGGGACGCCATCATGTCCACTTGTGGCAGTTCCCACCGGTCTGTGACCTGTGTGAAAACTTCTGGATGAAGTCCCCATTCTCCCGGGTGGAGGTCGTGTCTGCTGAGGAAGTCTGCTTCCCAGTTGTTCACACCCGGGATAAACACTGCTGACAGTGCCCTTACGTGATTCTCCGCCCATCGAAGAATCCTGGTGGCCTCTGTCATCGCCACCCTGCTCCTTGTGCCGCCTTGACGGTTTACATGAGCCACTGCGGTGATGTTGTCTGATTGAATCAGCACCGAATTGTCTTGAAGCAGGTTTACTGCCTGACTTAAGGCGTTGAATATGGCCCTTATTTCCAGAATGTTTATGTGCAGACAGGTCTCCTGACTTGACCACAGGCCTTGGAAATTTCTTCCCTGTGTGACTGCTCCCCACCCTCGGAGGCTCGCATCCGTGGTCACCAGGACCCAGTCCTGAATGCCGAACCTTCGGCCCTTGAGGAGGTGAGACCTCTGCAGCCACCACAGCAGAGACACCCTTGCCCTGGGGGATAGGGTGATCAGCCGATGCATCTGTAGATGCGATCCGGACCACTTGTCCAACAGATCCCATTGAAACGTTCTTGCATGGAATCTTCCGAAGGGAATGGCCTCGTATGATGCCACCATCTTTCCTAGGACTCACGTGCACTGATGCACCGACACCTGTCTTGGCTTCAATAAATATCTGACCAACGTCATGAGCTCCTGTGCCTTCTTCGCCGGGAGATACACTCCCTTCTGGTTTGTGTCCAGAATCATGCCCAGGAAGGGCAAACGAGTCGTAGGTATCAACTGCGACTTTGGGATATTCGGAACCCAGCCGTGTTGCTGCAACACCTCCTGAGAACGTGCTACACTGATCAACAACTGTTCACTGGACCTCGCCTTTATAAGGAGATCGTCCAAGTACGGGATAATTGTGATTCCCTGCTTTCGCAGGATCACCATCATTTCTGCCATTACCTTGGTAAATATCCTCGGTGCCGTGGAGAGACCAAACGGCAGCGTCTGGAATTGGTAGTGACAGTCCTGTACCACAAACCTGAGGTACTCTTGATGAGGTGGATAAATCGGGACATGCAGGTAAGCATCCTTTATGTCCAGCGACACCATAAAATCCCCTTCTTCCAGGCTCGCAATGACCGCTCTTAGCGATTCCATCTTGAACTTGAACCGTTTCAGGTAAACGTTCAGGGATTTTAAGTTCAAAATGGGCCTGACCGAACCGTCCGGTTTCGGTACCACAAACATCGTGGAATAATACCCTCTCCCCCGTTGCAGGGGGTGGACCTCCACCACCACCTGCTGGATGTACAATTTTTGAATTACCGCTAGCACCAACTCCCTTTCTATGGGGGATGCCGGCAGAGCCGATTTGAGGAAGCGGCGAGGGGGTGTCTCTTCGAATTCCAGCCTGTACCCCTGAGATACTATCTGTATAACCCAGGGATCTGCCTGTGAGCGAACCCACTGGTGGCTGAAATTTCGGAGACGCGCCCCCATCGACCCTGGCTCCACCTGTGGAGCCCCAGCGTCATGCGGTGGACTTAGTTGAAGCCGGGGAGGACTTCTGTTCCTGGGAACTAACTGTGTTATGCAGCTTCCTTCCTCTACCCTTGCCTCTGGCAAGAAAGGACGCACCTCGGACTTTCTTACCCTTCTGTGAACGAAAGGACTGCATTTGATAATACGGTGCTTTCTTAGGTTGTGATGGAATAAATGGAAGAAAATTTTACTTCCCAGCCGTAGCTGTGGCCACTAGGTCCGACAGACCTTCCCCAAATAATTCCACCCCCTTGTAGCGCAAAACCTCCATGTGCCGCTTAGAGTCGGCATCACCTGTCCACTGTCGAGTCCATAGGCCCCTTCTGGCTGAAATCGACATAGCATTTATTCTAGAGCTCAGCATGGCAATGTCCCTCTGAGCATCTCTCATATATAGGACAGTGTCTTTTATATGCCCCAATGTTAGTACTATAGTATCCTTGTCCATTGTATCCATCTCTTCAGATAACATATCAGCCCATGCTGCTACTGCACTACACATCCATGCCGACACAATGGCCGGTCTAAGAACCAGAATGTGTGTATATGGATCGAAGGATAGCTTCCTGCTTTCTATCTGCAGGATCTTTTAAGGCTGCCGTATCCTGTGACGGTAAGGCCACCTTTTTTGACAAGCGTGTCAACGCTTTGTCTACCCTCGGGGCGGATTCCCAGCGTAACCTGTCTGTTGGCGGGAAGGGGTACGCCATTAGCATCCTTTTGGGGATCAGCAGTTTCTTATCTGGTGATTCCCAGGCTTTCTCACATAACTCATTTAATTCATGAGACGGGGGAAAGGTCACCACATGTCTCTTTTCCCCAAACATATTAACCCTCTTGTCAGGGACAGGGCTTTCCTCAGAGATGTGTAACACCTCCTTCATAGCTATAATCATATACCGTATATCTTTTGCCATTCTAGGTTGTAACCTGGCCTCCTCATCATCGACGCTAGAGTCAGACTCCGTGTCGATATCTGTGTCAACAACCTGGGATAGTGGACGCTTTTGAGACCCTGACGGCCCCTGCGTAGCAGGATCAGGCATGGGCTGAGACCCAGACTGTCCTGAGGCTTCTGCTTTATCCAGCCTTTTATGTAAGGAATTAACATTCTCATTTAAAACCTTCCACATATCCATCCAATCCGGTGTCGGCGCCTGTGACGGCGACACCACTCTCATTTCCTCTCGCTCCGCCTCCACATAGCCTTCCTCATCAAACATGTCGACACACGCGTATCGACACACCAAACACACAGGGAAAGCTCTTTGAAGACAATTCCCCCACCAGGCCCTTTGGGGAAACAGAGAGAGAGTTTGCCAGTACACACCCCAGCGCTATATAACCCAGGAACAAACACAGTACCTCAGTGTTTACCCAGAAGCTGCTGTAATAACTGTTTTGCGCCTAAATTTGTGTGCCCCCCCCCCCCCCCCATCCCCCATCCTTTTTTCATCCCTCTACCGTGACTCTGCAGGGGAGAGTCTGGGGAGCTTCCTTCCAGCGGAGCTGTGAAGAAAAAATGGCGCTGGTGAGTACTGAGGAAGAAGCCCCGTCCACTTTTTGGCGGCTTTCTGTCCCGCGATTTTATGTGTAAAAAATGGCGGGGGCTCATGCAGACATACAGTGCCTACCTGTATGTCTGCTTACTTTTGCCAAAGGTACCTTATTGCTGCCCAGGGCGCCGCCCCCCCCCCCCCCCCCCTGCGCCCTACAGTGACCGGAGTGTGTGGTGTGCTGTGGGAGCAATGGCTACCTTATATGAAGACTGAAGTCTTCTGCCGCCGATTTCTGCTGTACGCCGTGCTTCTTGCTTCTGGCTCTGCGAGGGGGACGGCGGCGCGGCTCCGGGATCGGACCGCCAATGGTCAGTACCTGTGTTTGATCCCTCTGGAGCTAATGGTGTCCAGTATCCTAAGGAGCGCAACCTATCCCGCAGTTGGTAAGGTTTGCTCCTCTCCCCTCAGTCCCACGTAGCAGAGAGTCTGTTGCCAGCAGAAGCTCTCTGAAAATAATAAACCTAATCAAAATACTTTTCTCTCAGCAAGCTCTGTAGAGCTCACTAAGGTGCGCCCTTCTCGTTCTGGCACAGATTCTTAACTGAGGTCTGGAGGAGGGGCATAGAGGGAGGAGCCAGTGCACACCAGTAGACCTATTTCTTTTCTAGAGTGCCCTATCTCCTGCGGAGCCAGTCTATTCCCCATGGTCCTTACGGAGTCCCCAGCATCCACTTAGGACGTTAGAGAAAACTATCTGCACACAAACCAATAAAAAATCATATAAGCATCTATTCTTTTAGTAATTGCACCACATCAGACTTCATGACTAGTTATTGAGTATCCGTTGTTAGCTCTCACGAGCAGAGTCCTCAACCCTCCTGTGCTTATCCTTCTCTCACTTAAACCGTCTTCAACTGCACCAATGCATCAAATCCCGCGGTTTCCTGCCACCTGATACTTATATGTCAGTGTCCTAATGTAGCTATATTTCATTAATCTGTCCTATATTGTCTTCAACTGTAAGTCACCATTTTCCTGTTTTAATTATTTGTTTATGTACTCTGTAACTGGGCGCTGCGGAACCCTTGTGACGGAGACGCAGCACTGAATGTCACCCTGACATAACAGCGCTGAGGCCCTTGAAGTCTTCTTAGCTTTTTCAGGGCTGCCCAGCGCAGCCCGCCTGTTAGGTGACCTGCTGCCTGCAGGCACCACTCGAAACTGAGCTCTAGGGTGCCTGGAGGCGGGGTTATAGAGGAGGCCCCAATGCATCCTGGGACAGCCTAAAGCAGGCATGTCCAAACTGCGGCCCTCCAGCTGTTGTGAAACTACACATCCCAGCATGCTTTGACACAGCTTTAGCATTCTCTGACAGCAAAACCGTGTCAGGGCATGCTGGGATATGTAGTTTCACAACAGCTGGAGGGCCGCAGTTTGGACATGCCTGGCCTAAAGCTTTAAAGCTTTAGCCTGTTGGTGCCTCTGGATCAAGATCCACTCTACACCCCGATGTTTCCCTGTGGAAACCAATGTAACCTGCTGCAGAAATAAAGGATAATAATAACAATAATCCTTCATTCAAGCCACCGCCTATACACAGGAGTTTGTAGAGCGTGGACTGGACCATACTTACCGTCATTCTGGCTGCTCTCTGCGGGAGAGAGCAGCCAGGTCGGTCAACAGGCGGGCCGAGAGCACTCCTCTCGAATGGAGGGGTGGGCCGGAGGCGGTACGGGGGTGGAGCAAGGGCGGGGCGTGGTTACGGGACTGTCTCCTTTAAGCCACGCCCCCGCTCTGTAATGCCGCGATCACCGGCATTACAATGCAGGGGGCGTGGCTATGATGACGCGATTCAGCAAGAATCGCGTCATCGTCTGCCCGGACTGCCCACTTTACACACAAAGTGGGCGGACGGGCAGGGGGGACCCCGCCTAATCGGGAGACTTGCCTGCTCTTCCAGGGGGCCGGGAGGGTCACCCGATTTTCGGGAGCCTCCCGGCCATTCCGGGAGAGTAGGCAAGTATGGACTGGACATCGTGACTGATAAAACTTTTTCCTTCCTAGACCTATTACTTACTCCTAGCCATGAGGCTCTTCTTTATTTGCTCCAACATCCCCCGGCCCCTTGCTCATTCCCATACTCATTTCCCCATGCCCCCATCCCTTCATTTCTTAAAATATTTTGGCTTTGAGCATTCTATGTGAGAAGAGCTGACTCCCGTCTGAATACATCTAATTGCACTTTTGTGTGATTCATTCTGTGTGTAATTGCAATCATAACTAATAGGATATAACTCCCCTAGGGGGGTTCACCTAGACCACCTATAACCTATACACATGATGTCATGGTTCTTACTTGCTCCCGTCCTCCATCTGCGCAGGCATCGGTGTGACCCCATGCTGATGTCACGGTGATGTCATAGCATTATCTGCAAGAAAGCAAAATAAATACATCACTCATGATGTCACTTGGCGAAACGAAGGTGATTCCTTTATATTTCCAAAAACAAATCATTTACACTGCGCAGCAATCAAGGTGATGACACGTGACCCCCCTCCGTCTGGTACAGAATGTTCTGCTCCCGACCTTTCCATGTGTTTTACTATAGAGATAATCTTGGCTGGATGACCCGAGGTTAGTAACACTGAGGCAGATGTATTAACCTGGAGAAGACATAAGGAAGTGATAAATGCAAGGTGATAAACGCACCAGTCAATCAACTCCTAACTGTTAATTTACATATTGGAGCTGATTGGCTGGTGCGTTTATCACCTTGCACTTATCCCTTCCTTATGCCTTCTCCAGGTTAATACATCTGCCCCTATGTTCTGCATTTATACTTTACTGTAATACCTGATGCATTTTAGATATAATTTAGTCATAAATGTAGTATGTGATATATATGTGAAATGCGGGTGATGACTCCCAATGTATTTGATTTTGAAAAATACTAGAGATGAGCGCCTGAAATTTTTCGGGTTTTGTGTTTTGGTTTTGGGTTCGGTTCCGCGGCCGTGTTTTGGGTTCGAACGCGTTTTGGCAAAACCTCACCGAATTTTTTTTGTCGGATTCGGGTGTGTTTTGGATTCGGGTGTTTTTTTCAAAAAACACTAAAAAAACAGCTTAAATCATAGAATTTGGGGGTCATTTTGATCCCAAAGTATTATTAACCTCAAAAACCATAATTTACACTCATTTTCAGTCTATTCTGAATACCTCACACCTCACAATATTATTTTTAGTCCTAAAATTTGCACCGAGGTCGCTGTGTGAGTAAGATAAGCGACCCTAGTGGCCGACACAAACACCGGGCCCATCTAGGAGTGGCACTGCAGTGTCACGCAGGATGTCCCTTCCAAAAAACCCTCCCCAAACAGCACATGACGCAAAGAAAAAAAGAGGCGCAATGAGGTAGCTGTGTGAGTAAGATTAGCGACCCTAGTGGCCGACACAAACACCGGGCCCATCTAGGAGTGGCACTGCAGTGTCACGCAGGATGGCCCTTCCAAAAAACCCTCCCCAAACAGCACATGACGCAAAGAAAAAAAGAGGCGCAATGAGGTAGCTGTGTGAGTAAGATTAGCGACCCTAGTGGCCGACACAAACACCGGGCCCATCTAGGAGTGGCACTGCAGTGTCACGCAGGATGTCCCTTCCAAAAAACCCTCCCCAAACAGCACATGACGCAAAGAAAAAAAGAGGCGCAATGAGGTAGCTGTGTGAGTAAGATTAGCGACCCTAGTGGCCGACACAAACACCGGGCCCATCTAGGAGTGGCACTGCAGTGTCACGCAGGATGTCCCTTCCAAAAAACCCTCCCCAAACAGCACATGACGCAAAGAAAAAAAGAGGCGCAATGAGGTAGCTGACTGTGTGAGTAAGATTAGCGACCCTAGTGGCCGACACAAACACCGGGCCCATTTAGGAGTGGCACTGCAGTGTCACGCAGGATGTCCCTTCCAAAAAACCCTCCCCAATCAGCACATGATGCAAAGAAAAAGAAAAGAAAAAAGAGGTGCAAGATGGAATTGTCCTTGGGCCCTCCCACCCACCCTTATGTTGTATAAACAAAACAGGACATGCACACTTTAACCAACCCATCATTTCAGTGACAGGGTCTGCCACACGACTGTGACTGATATGACGGGTTGGTTTGGACCCCCCCCAAAAAAGAAGCAATTAATCTCTCCTTGCACAAACTGGCTCTACAGAGGCAAGATGTCCACCTCATCATCACCCTCCGATATATCACCGTGTACATCCCCCTCCTCACAGATTATCAATTCGTCCCCACTGGAATCCACCATCTCAGCTCCCTGTGTACTTTGTGGAGGCAATTGCTGCTGGTCAATGTCTCCGCGGAGGAATTGATTATAATTCATTTTAATGAACATCATCTTCTCCACATTTTCTGGATGTAACCTCGTACGCCGATTGCTGACAAGGTGAGCGGCGGCACTAAACACTCTTTCGGAGTACACACTTGTGGGAGGGCAAATTAGGTAGAATAAAGCCAGTTTGTGCAAGGGCCTCCAAATTGCCTCTTTTTCCTGCCAGTATAAGTACGGACTGTGTGACGTGCCTACTTGGATGCGGTCACTCATATAATCCTCCACCATTCTATCAATGTTGAGAGAATCATATGCAGTGACAGTAGACGACATGTCCGTAATCGTTGTCAGGTCCTTCAGTCCGGACCAGATGTCAGCATCAGCAGTCGCTCCAGACTGCCCTGCATCACCGCCAGCGGGTGGGCTCGGAATTCTGAGCCTTTTCCTCGCACCCCCAGTTGCGGGAGAATGTGAAGGAGGAGATGTTGACAGGTCGCGTTTCGCTTGACTTGACAATTTTGTCACCAGCAGGTCTTTCAACCCCAGCAGACTTGTGTCTGCCGGAAAGAGAGATCCAAGGTAGGCTTTAAATCTAGGATCGAGCACGGTGGCCAAAATGTAGTGCTCTGATTTCAACAGATTGACCACCCGTGAATCCTTGTTAAGCGAATTAAGGGCTCCATCCACAAGTCCCACATGCCTAGCGGAATCGCTCCGTGTTAGCTCCTCCTTCAATGTCTCCAGCTTCTTCTGCAAAAGCCTGATGAGGGGAATGACCTGACTCAGGCTGGCAGTGTCTGAACTGACTTCACGTGTGGCAAGTTCAAAGGGCATCAGAACCTTGCACAACGTTGAAATCATTCTCCACTGCGCCTGAGACAGGTGCATTCCACCTACTATATCGTGCTCAATTGTATAGGCTTGAATGGCCTTTTGCTGCTCCTCCAACCTCTGAAGCATATAGAGGGTTGAATTCCACCTCGTTACCACTTCTTGCTTCAGATGATGGCAGGGCAGGTTCAGTAGTTTTTGGTGGTGCTCCAGTCTTCTGTACGTGGTGCCTGTACGCCGAAAGTGTCCCGCAATTCTTCTGGCCACCGACAGCATCTCTTGCACGCCCCTGTCGTTTTTTAAAAAATTCTGCACCACCAAATTCAAGGTATGTGCAAAACATGGGACGTGCTGGAATTTGCCCATATTTAATGCACACACAATATTGCTGGCGTTGTCCGATGCCACAAATCCACAGGAGAGTCCAATTGGGGTAAGCCATTCCGCGATGATCTTCCTCAGTTGCCGTAAGAGGTTTTCAGCTGTGTGCGTATTCTGGAAAGCGGTGATACAAAGCGTAGCCTGCCTAGGAAAGAGTTGGCGTTTGCGAGATGCTGCTACTGGTGCCGCCGCTGCTGTTCTTGCGGCGGGAGTCCATACATCTACCCAGTGGGCTGTCACAGTCATATAGTCCTGACCTTGCCCTGCTCCACTTGTCCACATGTCCGTGGTTAAGTGGACATTGGGTACAACTGCATTTTTTAGGACACTGGTGAGTCTTTTTCTGACGTCCGTGTACATTCTCGGTATCGCCTGCCTAGAGAAGTGGAACCTAGATGGTATTTGGTAACGGGGGCACACTGCCTCAATAAATTGTCTAGTTCCCTGTGAACTAACGGCGGATACCGGACGCACGTCTAACACCAACATAGTTGTCAAGGCCTCAGTTATCCGCTTTGCAGCAGGATGACTGCTGTGATATTTCATCTTCCTCGCAAAGGACTGTTGAACAGTCAATTGCTTACTGGAAGTAGTACAAGTGGGCTTACGACTTCCCCTCTGGGATGACCATCGACTCCCAGCAGCAACAACAGCAGCGCCAGCAGCAGTAGGCGTTACACGCAAGGATGCATCGGAGGAATCCCAGGCAGGAGAGGAATCGTCAGAATTGCCAGTGACATGGCCTGCAGGACTATTGGCATTCCTGGGGAAGGAGGAAATTGACACTGAGGGAGTTGGTGGGGTGGTTTGCGTGAGCTTGGTTACAAGAGGAAGGGATTTACTGGTCAGTGGACTGCTTCCGCTGTCACCCAAAGTTTTTGAACTTGTCACTGACTTATTATGAATGCGCTGCAGGTGACGTATAAGGGAGGATGTTCCGAGGTGGTTAACGTCCTTACCCCTACTTATTACAGCTTGACAAAGGGAACACACGGCTTGACACCTGTTGTCCGCATTTCTGGTGAAATACCTCCACACCGAAGAGCTGATTTTTTTGGTATTTTCACCTGGCATGTCAACGGCCATATTCCTCCCACGGACAACAGGTGTCTCCCCGGGTGCCTGACTTAAACAAACCACCTCACCATCAGAATCCTCCTGGTCAATTTCCTCCCCAGCGCCAGCAACACCCATATCCTCCTCATCCTGGTGTACTTCAACACTGACATCTTCAATCTGACTATCAGGAACTGGACTGCGGGTGCTCCTTCCAGCACTTGCAGGGGGCGTGCAAATGGTGGAAGGCGCATGCTCTTCACGTCCAGTGTTGGGAAGGTCAGGCATCGCAACCGACACAATTGGACTCTCCTTGTGGATTTGGGATTTCGAAGAATGCACAGTTCTTTGCTGTGCTGCTTTTGCCAGCTTGAGTCTTTTCATTTTTCTAGCGAGAGGCTGAGTGCTTCCATCCTCATGTGAAGCTGAACCACTAGCCATGAACATAGGCCAGGGCCTCAGCCGTTCCTTGCCACTCCGTGTCGTAAATGGCATATTGGCAAGTTTACGCTTCTCCTCCGACAATTTTATTTTAGGTTTTGGAGTCCTTTTTTTTCTGATATTTGGTGTTTTGGATTTGACATGCTCTGTACTATGACATTGGGCATCGGCCTTGGCAGACGACGTTGCTGGCATTTCATCGTCTCGGCCATGACTAGTGGCAGCAGCTTCAGCACGAGGTGGAAGTGGATCTTGATCTTTCCCTAATTTTGGAACCTCAACATTTTTGTTCTCCATATTTTAATAGGCACAACTAAAAGGCACCTCAGGTAAACAATGGAGATGGATACTAGTATACAATTATGGACTGCCTGCCGAGTGCAGACACAGAGGTAGCCACAGCCGTGAACTACCGTACTGTACTGTGTCTGCTGCTAATATAGACTGGTTGATAAAGAGATGTCTATGTAACTATGTATGTATAAAGAAGAAAGAAAAAAAAACCACGGTTAGGTGGTATACAATTATGGACGGACTGCCTGCCGAGTGCAGACACAGAGGTAGCCACAGCCGTGAACTACCGTACTGTACTGTGTCTGCTGCTAATATAGACTGGTTGATAAAGCGATGTCTATGTAACTATGTATGTATAAAGAAGAAAGAAAAAAAAACCACGGTTAGGTGGTATACAATTATGGACGGACTGCCTGCCGAGTGCAGACACAGAGGTAGCCACAGCCGTGAACTACCGTACTGTACTGTGTCTGCTGCTAATATAGACTGGTTGATAAAGAGATGTCGTAGTAGTATGTATGTATAAAGAAAGAAAAAAAAACCACGGTTAGGTGGTATATACAATTATGGACGGGCTGCCGAGTGCCGACACAGAGGTAGCCACAGCCGTGAACTACCGCACTGTACTGTGTCTGCTGCTAATATATAGACTGGTTGATAAAGAGATAGTATACTCGTAACTAGTATGTATGTATAAAGAAAGAAAAAAAAAACACGGTTAGGTGGTATATACAATTATGGACGGGCTGCCGAGTGCCGACACAGAGGTAGCCACAGCCGTGAACTACCGCACTGTACTGTGTCTGCTGCTAATATAGACTGGTTGATAAAGAGATAGTATACTCGTAACTAGTATGACTATAAAGAAAGAAAAAAAAACCACGGTTAGGTGGTATATACAATTATGGACGGGCTGCCGAGTGCCGACACAGAGGTAGCCACAGCCGTGAACTACCGCACTGTACTGTGTCTGCTGCTAATATATAGACTGGTTGATAAAGAGATAGTATACTCGTAACTAGTATGTATGTATAAAGAAAGAAAAAAAAAACCACAGTTAGGTGGTATATACAATTATGGGCGGGCTGCCGAGTACCGACACAGAGGTAGCCACAGCCGTGAACTACCGCACTGTACTGTGTCTGCTGCTAATATATAGACTGGTTGATAAAGAGATAGTATACTCGTAACTAGTATGTATGTATAAAGAAAGAAAAAAAAACCACGGTTAGGTGGTATATACAATTATGGACGGGCTGCCGAGTGCCGACACAGAGGTAGCCACAGCCGTGAACTACCGCACTGTACTGTGTCTGCTGCTAATATAGACTGGTTGATAAAGAGATAGTATACTCGTAACTAGTATGTATGTATGTATAAAGAAAGAAAAAAAAACCACGGTTAGGTGGTATATACAATTATGGACGGGCTGCCGAGTGCCGACACAGAGGTAGCCACAGCCGTGAACTACCGCACTGTACTGTGTCTGCTGCTAATATATAGACTGGTTGATAAAGAGATAGTATACTCGTAACTAGTATGTATGTATAAAGAAAGAAAAAAAAAACACGGTTAGGTGGTATATACAATTATGGACGGGCTGCCGAGTGCCGACACAGAGGTAGCCACAGCCGTGAACTACCGCACTGTACTGTGTCTGCTGCTAATATATAGACTGGTTGATAAAGAGATAGTATACTCGTAACTAGTATGTATGTATAAAGAAAGAAAAAAAAACCACGGTTAGGTGGTATATACAATTATGGACGGGCTGCCGAGTGCCGACACAGAGGTAGCCACAGCCGTGAACTACCGCACTGTACTGTGTCTGCTGCTAATATAGACTGGTTGATAAAGAGATAGTATACTACTAATATTATATATACTGGTGGTCAGGTCACTGGTCACTAGTCACACTGGCAGTGGCACTCCTGCAGCAAAAGTGTGCACTGTTTAATTTTAATATAATATTATGTACTCCTGGCTCCTGCTATAACCTATAACTGGCACTGCAGTGCTCCCCAGTCTCCCCCACAATTATAAGCTGTGTGAGCTGAGCACAGTCAGATATATATATACATTGATGCAGCACACTGGGCTGAGCAGTGCACACAGATATGGTATGTGACTGAGTCACTGTGTGTATCGTTTTTTTCAGGCAGAGAACGGATATATTAAATAAAACAAACAACTGCACTGTCTGGTGGTCACTGTGGTCGTCAGTCACTAAACTCTGCACTCTCTTCTACAGTATCACAGCCTCAGGTCAATCTCTCTCTCTCTCTCACTCTCAACCCTAATCTAAATGGAGAGGACGCCAGCCACGTCCTCTCCCTATCAATCTCAATGCACGTGTGAAAATGGCGGCGACGCGCGGCTCCTTATATAGAATCCGAGTCTCGCGAGAATCCGACAGCGTCATGATGACGTTCGGGCGCGCTCGGGTTAACCGAGCAAGGCGGGAAGATCCGAGTCGCTCGGATCCGTGTAAAAAATCATGAAGTTCGGGCGGGTTCGGATTCCGAGGAACCGAACCCGCTCATCTCTAAAAAATACCCTCAATTTAAAAATGCAGCACAGGTTACTCCAATGGCGGCGATACAAGGAAGGCCGTGGTTTTGTCTGGTCAACGCCCATGTTAGACACTAATACCCCTTTTCCACCGGAGTACCGGGTCTGATCCAGGATGTTTAACCCGGTTACAACCCATGTCAGCCCCGCCCTTTCCACTGCACTTCGACACAGGTTATTCCCGGGTCAGATCTGTTTCCACTTAACCTGGGTGAGCTTTGTAAAGGCCCTATTGATGTCACTCGTTACTCGGGTCTGAAAACACGGGTAATGACTGTTTCCACTGTACAATTACCGGGTCATTACCGTGTTTCCGTGTTCAACCCAGGTAGCTACCCAGGTAGGATTCCAGGGCCACTTAACCCGTGTTGAGCCGTTTCCACTTACTAAAAACCTGTGTTGACGCGCGCCCCCCCCCCCCCCCGTGCAAAAACACGGGTACATTTAGCTAGTGGAAAAGGGGTATAACACAGCGCTGGCTGAACCTCCCATCTCTCCGCAAGAAGCACCTGGCCATGCAGGACAGGTTATCCCAAACTGTGGGATATCCACAGTTTGGTTAATGGGGGAGGCAATGGAGGGTCAAAGTTACGATTTCACCGTAAGCTAGGGTTGCCCATTGCCTCTCGATGGGAGGCCACTGATGGTAACAGTGGCTTATCCACGATGGCGAATGCCGGCCACGCTCTGTGCATAAGTAAACCATCAATAGCTTTGTACCAATGATGGAAGACCATTAACCATCGATGGCAGTGGAGTCACAGAACACAAGCTCACAATACACACAGTGGCCACTTACTTGTGTACACCTGTTTGTTTATGCAAGTATCTAATCAGCCAATCATATTGTAGCAGCTAAATTCATAAAAGCATGCAGACATGGTCAAGAGGTTCAGTTGTTGTTCAGTAGTGTTCATTCTAGCACCCTGCACCTTTCAAAATCCGTGAAGCTCCTCTTTCATGCCTGGGGTGTCGCTCTCTGCTCTGGTGCTTCTCAGCACACTCTGATCTGTTACTCAGCGCTGTGATACAGACCTGTGTGTGCTGAGAAGCACCAGAGCAGAGAGCGACACCCCAGGCAGGAAAGAGGAACTGCACAGGATTTGAAAGGTGCAGGGTGCTAGAATAAACACTAGTTCAGACCAAACTCCTGAATTGGGATGAAATGTGACTTTGACAGTGGAATCTTTGTTGGAGCCAGACAGGAAGGCTTGGGTATAGTAGAAACTGCTGATTTCATAGGATTTTACCAACCTCAGTACTTAGAGTATAAAGAATGATGGGCACAAACTCATCCAGCGAGTGGCAGTTCTGTGGGTGAAACAGCTTTGTTACTGAGAGAGCTCAGAGGAGAACTGCCAGGTTGGCTCAAGCAAGGTGACAGTAACAAATAACCATGTGTTATAAATGTGCTATGCAAGAGGGAATAACCGCACACACAGACCGTCACGCCTTGAAGTGGATGGGCTACAGCAGAAGACCACACGGGAATCCACTCCTGCCAAGAGCACAGGATCGTCAGAACACTGGGCGCTGCATACAGGGAAACTGCCTGGTCTGACAAAGCTCCAATCCTGGTGTAAAATGCAGATGGCAGAGTCAGAATGTGGGGTAAACAAGAAGTGATGGATCCGGCCTGCCTTGCGTCAGAGGTTCAGGATGGTGTAATGATGGGGGGAATGCTTTCATGGCACAAATCAGGCTTCCTACCTGACCATGGGCATCCCTTTAAGGTCACAGTCTACCCACCCTAATGGCTACTTGCAGCAGGACCGCGCATCATAGGGGGTCATTCTGACCGATCGCACGCTGGAGTTTATTGCAGCGTTGCAATCGGGTCAGAACTGCGCATGCACCGGCGCCGCAGTGCGCCGGCGCATGCCAGACGTCCGAAGGCCTTCGGGCCGCTACGATCGCCTCTGCCTGATTGACAGGCAGAGGCGGTTGCTGGGTGAGAGAACGGCGGTGTTTGGTCGCCGTTTCGTGCGTGCGGTCCGGTCAACGCAGGAGTGGCCGGACCAAACTGAGTGGCCGACAGAGTAGCTCCCGACCAGCACGCTAAAGCTGCACTGGTCGGGAGCTACTCTTGAAGTGCAAAGGCATCGCCGCTGTGCGATGCCTTTGCACTTGTGTGTGTGTGTGTGGGGGGCGCGGCACTGACATGCGGAACGGGCTAGACATGTGCTGGGCGTCCCCCCGCATGTCAGTGTGAATGATCGTAGCTGCTACAATCATCTCGGAATGATCCCCCATGTAACACAGCACACGTCATCTCAGGCTGGAACAAGACAATGAGCTCAGTGTACTCCAAAGGCAGCCAGTCACCAGATCTCAGCACTGCTGGGATGTGGTGGCAGGGAGATTCCAAGGGGCCGATGTATCAAAGCTTGGAGAAAGAGAAAGTGGAGAGAGAAAGTACCGACCAATCAGCTCCTAACTGCCATGTAACAGGCTGTATTTGAAAAAGGCAAAGGATCTTATTGGCTGGCCGGGGGAATCTGCAGCAAGTGTGTGATGTCGCCATGTCACTAAGGGCCAAAGGGGGTCATTCAGATCTGATCGCTAGGCAGCGATTTTTGCAGCCCTGCAATCGGATAGTCGCCGCCTACAGCGGAGTGTATTTTTTCGCTGTGCAAGTGTGCGATCGCATGTGTAGCTGAGCTGTACAAACAGATCTTGTGCAGTCTCTGCGCAGCCCAGGACTTACTCAGCCGCTGCGATCACTTCAGCCTGTCCAGGACCAGATTTGACTTCATACACCCGCCCTCAAAACGCTTGATCCCGCCTGCGTTTTTTCGGACACTCCCTGAAAACGGTCAGTTGCCACCCACAAACGCCCTCTTCATGTCAATCTCCTTGCGAACGCCCATGCGAATGGATTCTTCGCACAATCCAGTCGCTGACCAGCGACACCCGTTGCAGCCGTGCGACATGCCAGCGCAGTAGGGTGCATACGCAGTTCGGATCTGATCGCCCGCTGTGCAAAAACGCAAAGCAGCGATCAGATCTGAATGACCCCCAAAGTCTGTAAGGAATGTTTGCAAAACCTTGTTGTACCTATGCCACAGAGAGTTCAAGCTGTTCTGGGGGCAAAGGGGTGTCCTGCCAGTACTAAAAATGTGTACCTAATAAAGTGACAACGGAGTGTAATAAAATATGCGGCACATACAGGGTGAGGCAGGAAAAAAAAATAAGAATTTACTTACCGATAATTCTATTTCTCGTAGTCCGTAGTGGATGCTGGGGACTCCGTAAGGACCATGGGGAACAGCGACTCCGCAGGAGACTGGGCACATCTAAAGAAAGCTTTAGGACTATCTGGTGTGCACTGGCTCCTCCCCCTATGACCCTCCTCCAAGCCTCAGTTAGGATACTGTGCCCGGACGAGCGTACACAATAAGGAAGGATTTTGAATCCCGGGTAAGACTCATACCAGCCACACCAATCACACCGTACAACTTGTGATATGAACCCAGTTAACAGCATGATAACAGAGGAGCCTCTAGAAAAGATGGCTCACTACAGCAATAACCCGATTTTTTGGTAACAATAACTATGTACCAGTATTGCAGACAATCCGCACTTGGGATGTGCGCCCAGCATCCACTACGGACTACGAGAAATAGAATTATCGGTAAGTAAATTCTTATTTTCTCTAACGTCCTAAGTGGATGCTGGGGACTCCGTAAGGACCATGGGGATTATACCAAAGCTCCCAAACGGGCGGGAGAGTGCGGATGACTCTGCAGCACCAATTGAGAGAACTCCAGGTCCTCCTCAGCCAGGGTATCAATTTTGTAGAATTTTACAAACGTATTTGCTCCTGACCAAGTAGCTGCTCGGCAAAGTTGTAAAGCCGAGACCCCTTGGGCAGCCGCCCAAGATGAGCCCACCTTCCTTGTGGAGTGGGCATTTACAGATTTTTGGCTGTGGCAGGTCTGCCACAGAATGTGCAAGCTGAATTGTACTACAAATCCAACGAGCAATAGTCTGCTTAGAAGCAGGAGCACCCAGCTTGTTGGGTGCATACAGGATAAACAGCGAGTCAGATTTTCTGACTCCAGCCGTCCTGGAAACATATATTTTCAGGGCCCTGACAACGTCTAGCAACTTGGAGTCCTCCAAGTCCCTAGTAGCCGCAGGCACCACAATAGGTTGGTTCAGGTGAAACGCTGAAACCACCTTAGGGAGAAACTGAGGACGAGTCCTCAATTCCGCCCTGTCCGAATGGAAAATCAGATAAGGGCTTTTACAGGATAAAGCCGCCAATTCTGACACGCGCCTGGCCCAGGCCAGGGCCAACAGCATGACCACTTTCCATGTGAGATATTTTAACTCCACAGATTTAAGTGGTTCAAACCAATGTGACTTTTGGAACCCAAAAAAACTACATTGAGATCCCAAAGTGCCACTGGAGGCACAAAAGGAGACTGTATATGCAGTACCCCTTTTACAAACGTCTGAACTTCAGGGACTGAAGCTAGTTCTTTTTGGAAGAAAATTGACAGGGCCGAAATTTGAACCTTAATGGACCCCAATTTCAGGCCAATAGACACTCCTGTTTGCAGGAAATGTAGGAATCGACCCAGTTGAATTTCCTCCGTCGGGCCTTACTGGCCTCGCACCACGCAACATATTTTCGCCAAATGCGGTGATAATGTTTTGCGGTTACATCCTTCCTGGCTTTGATCAGGATAGGAAAAAAAAAAACTGTGTTCCCTAATGCACACCGAGTGAATGATATTACTATATAATAATAGTCAGATAATAATTTTATCCAGATATATATATGTAATTATTTATGGGGTGGGTGTGGGGTGCAGTGGCCCCTGTGTCGGTATGGGTGGACTGTTGCAGGTCGGCACACCCTAACACTTTATTAACACTTATTATTTTTCCTATCACTTTGTATATATTTTTTAATCACACCACTTACATAGCACTTCTGTGCTTCTTATTAACCCCTATTAATTTTCACCTGTGTGCTGACCTGGGGTGGCCGACCTGTGCCGGCATTGTGGGGTCCTGCACCCCAGGCCCATACCTAGTATTAGGGACCCCCAGTGACGGAGAAGCCTTGTCGATCGGCCTGGGGGCTTAACCCTATATCTGCAGATATACGCAACTAAGATCTCCGTATTATCTGACTATTATTATATAGTAATATTATTCACTCGGTGTGCATTAGGGAACACAGTTTTTTTTTTTCCTACACAGAATTACCCCTCCCCTTTTAGCACCTGAGTGACATTACAATCTGATTGAGCAGCTTCCCACCTTGTGTATTTGATCAGGATAGGGATGACTTCATCCGGAATGCCTTTTTTTTTCCTTCAGGATCCGGCGTTCAACCGCCATGCCGTCAAACGCAGCCGCGGTAAGTCTTGGAACAGACAGGGTCCTTGTTGGAGCAGGTCCCTTCTTAGAGGTAGAGGCCACGGATCCTCCGTGAGCATCTCTTGAAGTTCCGGTTACCAAGTCCTTCTTGGCCAATCCGGAGCCACGAATATAGTGCTTACTCCTCTCCATCTTATCAATCTCAGTACCTTGGGTATGAGAGGCAGAGGAGGGAACACATACACTGACTGGTACACCCACGGTGTTACCAGAGCGTCTACAGCTATTGCCTGAGGGTCCCTTGACCTGGCGCAATACCCGTCGAGTTTTTCCCAACGGTTTATAATCATGTGGAAGACTTCTGGGTGAAGTCCCCACTCTCCCGGGTGGAGGTCGTGCTGAGGAAGTCTGCTTCCCAGTTGTCCACTCCCGGAATGAACACTGCTGACAGTGCTATCACATGATTTTCCGCCCAGCGAAGAATCCTTGCAGCTTCTGCCATTGCCCTCCTGCTTCTTGTGCCACCCTGTCTGTTTACGTGGGTGACTGCCGTGATGTTGTCCGACTGGATCAACACCGGCTGACCTTGAAGCAGAGGTCTTGCTAAGCTTAGAGCATTGTAAATGGCCCTTAGCTTCAGGATATTTATGTGAAGTGATGTCTCCAGGCTTGACCATAAGCCCTAGATATTCCTTCCCTGTGTGACTGCTCCCCAGCCTCGCAGGCTGGCATCCGTGGTCACCAGGACCCAGTCCTGAATGCCGAATCTGCGGCCCTCTAGAAGATGAGCACTCTGCAACCACCACAGGAGGGACACCCTTGTCCTTGGTGACAGGGTTATCCGCTGATGCATCTGAAGATGCGACCCGGACCATTTGTCCAGCAGGTCCCACTGGAAAGTTCTTGCGTGGAATCTGCCGAATGGGATTGCTTCGTAGGAAGCCACCATTTTACCCAGAACCCTTGTGCATTGATGCACTGAGACTTGGCTCGGTTTTAGGAGGTTCCTGACTAGCTCGGATAACTCCCTGGCTTTCCCCTCCGGGAGAAACACCTTTTTCTGGACTGTGTCCAGGATCATCCCTAGGAACAGAAGACAAGTCGTCGGAACCAGCTGCGATTTTGGAATATTGAGAATCCAATCGTGCTGCCGCAACACTACCTGAGATAGTGCTACACCGATCTCCAACTGTTCCCTGGATCTTACCCTTATCAGGGAATCGTCCAAGTAAGGGATAACTAAAATTCCCTTCCTTCGAAGGAATATCATCATTTCGGCCATTACCTTGGTAAAGACCCGGGGTGCCGTGGACCATCCATACGGCAGCGTCTGAACTGATAGTGACAGTTCTGTACCATAAACCTGAGGTACCCTTGGTGAGAAGGGTAAATTTTGACATGAAGGTAAGCATCCTTGATGTCCCGAGACATCATGTAGTCCCCTTCTTCCAGGTTCGCAATCACTGCTCTGAGTGACTCAATCTTGAATTTGAACCTCTGTATGTAAGTGTTCAAAGATTTTAGATTTAGAATCGGTCTCACCGAGCCGTCCGGCTTCGGTACCACAACAGTGTGGAATAATACCCCGTTCCCTGTTGCAGGAGGGGTACCTTGATTATCACCTGCTGGGAATACAGCTTGTGAATGGCTTCCAAAACTGTCTCCCTGTCAGAAGGAGACATCGGTAAAGCCGATTTTAGGAAAAACGGCGAGGGGGAGACGCCTCGAATTCTAATTTGTACCCCTGAGATATCACCTGAAGGATCCAGGGGTCTACTTGCGAGTGAGCCCACTGCGCGCTGAAATTCATTGAGACAAGCCCCCCACCGTGCCTGATTCTGCTTGTAAAGCCCCAGCGTCATACTGAGGGCTTGGCAGAGGCGGGAGAGGGTTTCTGTTCCTGGGAACTGGCTGATTTCTGCAGCCTTTTTCCTCTCCCTCTGTCACGGGGCAGAAATGAGGAACATTTTGCCCGCTTGTCCACGAAAAGACTGCGCCTGATAATACGGCGTCTTCTCATGTTGAGAGGCGACCTGGGGTACAAACGTGGATTTCCCAGCTGTTGCCGTGGCCACCAGGTCTGAAAGACCGACCCCAAATAACTCCTCCCCTTATTAAGGCAATACTTCCAAATGCCGTTTGGAATACGCATCACCTGACCACTGACGTGTCCATAACCCTCTACTGGTAGAAATGGACAACGCACTTAGACTTGATGCCAGTCGGCAAATATTCCGCTGTGCATCGCGCATATATAGAAATGGATCTTTTAAATGCTCTATAGGCAAAAATATACTGTCCCTATCTAGGGTATCAATATTTTCAGTCAGGGAATCCGACCACGCCAACCCAGCACTGCACATCCAGGCTGAGGCGATTGCTGGTCGCAGTATAACACCAGTATGTGTGTAAATACATTTTAGGATACCCTCCTGCTTTCTATCAGCAGGATCCTTAAGGGCGGCCATCTCAGGAGAGGGTAGAGCCCTTACAAGCGTGTGAGCGCTTTATCCACCCTAGGGGGTGTTTTTTAATTTCTCAGATTCAGGAAAACTACAGGTAGTTTTTCCTCACCGAACATAATACCCCTTTTTGGTGGTACTCGTATTATCAGAAATGTGTAAAACATTTTTCATTGCCTCAATCATGTAACGTGTGGCCCTACTGGAAGTCACATTTGTCTCTTCACCGTCGACACTGGAGTCAGTATCCGTGTCGGCGTCTATATCTGCCATCTGAGGTAACGGGCGCTTTAGAGCCCCTGACGGCCTATGAGACGTCTGGACAGGCACAAGCTGAGTAGCCGGCTGTCTCATGTCAACCACTGTCTTTTATACAGAGCTGACACTGTCACGTAATTCCTTCCAACAGTTCATCCACTCAGGTGTCGACCCCCTAGGGGGTGACATCACTATTACAGGCAATCTGCTCCGTCTCCACATCATTTTTCTCCTCATACATGTCGACACAAACGTACCGACATACAGCACACACACAGGGAATGCTCTGATAGAGGACAGGACCCCACTAGCCCTTTGGGGAGACAGAGAGAGAGTTTGCCAGCACACACCAAAGCGCTATATATATACAGGGATAACCTTATATAAGTGTTTTTCCCCTTATAGCTGCTGTATTGTTAATACTGCGCCTAATTAGTGCCCCCCTCTCTTTTTTAACCCTTTCTGTAGTGTAGTGACTGCAGGGGAGAGCCAGGGGAGCTTCCCTCCAACGGAGCTGTGAGGGAAAATGGCGCCAGTGTGCTGAGGAGATAGGCTCCGCCCCTTTTTCTTTGACTTTTCACCTGCTTTTTTATGGATTCTGGCAGGGGTTAAAATTCATCCATATAGCCCTGGGGGCTATATGTGATGTATTTTCGCCAGCCAAGGTGTTTTTATTGCTGCTCAGGGCGCCCCCCCCCTAGCGCCCTGCACCCTCAGTGACCGAAGTGTGAAGTGTGCTGAGGAGCAATGGCGCACAGCTGCAGTGCTGTGCGCTACCTTGATGAAGACAGGATGTCTTCTGCCGCCGATTTTCCGGACCTCTTCTGTCTTCTGGCTCTGTAAGGGGGCCGGCGGCGCGGCTCTGGGACCCATCCATGGCTGGGCCTGTGATCGTCCCTCTGGAGCTAATGTCCAGTAGCCTAAGAAGCCCAATCCACTCTGCACGCAGGTGAGTTCGCTTCTTCTCCCCTTAGTCCCTCGATGCAGTGAGCCTGTTGCCAGCAGGTCTTACTGAAAATAAAAAACCTAAACTAAAACTTTCACTAAGAAGCTCAGGAGAGCCCCTAGTGTGCACCCTTCTCGTTCGGGCACAAAGATCTAACTGAGGCTTGGAGGAGGGTCATAGGGGGAGGAGCCAGTGCACACCAGGTAGTCCTAAAGCTTTCTTTAGATGTGCCCAGTCTCCTGCGGAGCCGCTATTCCCCATGGTCCTTACGGAGTCCCCAGCATCCACTTAGGACGTTAGAGAAATCCCGGATTTTAAAGGTTAACTAAAAAGGCATGGTAAATGCTATTCCAGTACATAACGTAAAGTGCATAGAACACACAAGTGCGTGGAATAGTTTATTATTAATTGGTTTTGGATATGATAGGGTCATTTCTTGGCGTACAGCAGCCAGTACATTTATGGTTCTTGGTGGATGTTTGTAGCCCTCAGGTTTCAGATGGCCGTGTTGGCTGTGTAGAGTGGTGGTGGATGATAGATCGACAGACAATAGGTCAATAGGTACAAAAGGCCGACATATAAAAAGGTCAACGTGGTAATGGTCGACATACATATCAACACATTTTTTGTTTTTGTTTTCATGTTCATACAATGTTTGCTGAATTTACTATCCGTTTCACAAAGTATTACCTTTAGTAACCTTGCCCGAAGCGTGGCGAGTGAAGAGAGTCCGCGCTTTTACGGATTTGGGCTATATTTGGTTAAACATACAAAATAACACCCCCCCCCCCCAAAAAAAAAAAAACTGTACTGTCTATCTTTTTCATGTTGACCCTGTCGGCCATAAGGTGGCGACCCTTTGACTGTCGGTCTGTTAATCCACTGTGCAGAAGCCTTTCATGAAGCTGATGAGGATGGTTTTCCGCCCAGAAATGACAATTCTGCTTGGTAATCTAGCCAGACAAATGACAGTGAGCTTCATCATGAAGTTACAGCGGTAATGCAGGAAATGAGCTGCTGAGTGATGCGAAACCTCAGAAATAGACTACAGATGTGTATCACAAATGAAGACGCCATCTGAGTGATATCATATTCAAACCAATTGATAATAAACTGTATGCCATGCACTTTTACACTATGTACTAACATTCTGAATAGCATTTACTATGGCTTTTTTCGTTAACCTTTAAAATCAGCCGGAAATACGTAAAATACACCCATAACACAAATCATTATACATGGCAAAATACAAGCTAGTGGTCATTCTAGCACCCTGCACCTTTCAAAACCTGTGTAGTTCCTCTTTTTTGCCTGTGGTGTCACACTCTGCTTTGGTGCTTCTAGTACAGTTTGGACTGTATGTCTGCACTGAGATACAGACCAGAGTGTGCTAGTAGCACCACAGGCCAGAAAGAGGAACTGCACGGGTTTTGAAAGGTGCAGGGTGCTAGAATGAACGCTACAAGCCAGTATGTGGCTAAGCAGGCCACCCCCTACTTCTACATCACACAATTCAATAATGAAACTACAGAAATGTAATTTAATTAGGAATATCAGTTCTAGCTTCATTACCTAGTTGCCAAGAAAACCCTTCCGATTCCGCTGAAACTGGCTTCATAGAGAAGGGGGCTGCGAAATGTTCCATTCCAAAGTTATATCGGAGTTCAGTAATAACAGCTAGAGTGGGGGTGGTAGGGGATTTCTGTAACTGTGCTAATGCAGCTCTGGCCTGGGAACATGAGATTCAGCCATTTGTCATACAGGTGGAGTCACTGAACACACAGGAGTCGGACGCAATGCCCACTTTCCTGCAACTGGTCAATGTTTTTCATCGGCGCATGTCTGTAAGTAGCTCAAAAGTCGCACAGCGCACGTGTCCCACAGTGTGAGCGCACATACATGCAGTAGCGAATGGGAAGCGCGTTACTGGGCTGTGGATATTCAAACGCACAGAGATCCGCGGTCTGATGGGCATGTGATAAGTATGTCGCAGCACTAGTCGTATAATCAGATGCGTATCACTCACACTGCTGTCTGTACACCAGGTGCAAGATTCAACAGTGCGATCGCTGGTTGCGTCTAATGACGCTCAAAGTGGTCGTCTCAGTACTCGCGCAAACCGACGCACACTTACACACCGGGGGAAGGACTGCTACCAGCATTTGAACAAAGTCGCAGACGCAACTACGACAAAAGACGCTAAAGCAGTGGCAGAATCAGCCCCATGATCTGGATAACTACAGGCCTGCACTTACCAGAAGACTGAACACTAGAGAGATCATTTCTATCAGTGTCAGTGATTTGTATAAAGGCTCTGGAATAGTTATTACCACCTGGTATGATACTCAGTACACTGGCCAAACATCACATTACTCTGGAGCTCTGTATATACAGCAGGTACCTGCCTGATATCAACTGAAGAAGAAGAAACACGATGGAATCACTATGCACAGCTACACATTGGTGGTCATTCCGAGTTGATCGCTAGCTGCCGTTGTTTGCAGTGCAGCGATCAGGCTGAAAAGCGCCACGTCTGCACATGCGTATGGTGCGCACGCGCGACGTACTTTCACAAAAGCCGATGCAGTTTTACACAAGCTCTAGCGACGCTTTTCAGTCGCACTGCTGGCCGCAGAGTGATTGACAGGAATGTTTCTGGGTGGTAACTGTTTTTTGGGGAGTGTGTGAAAAAAAAGCAGGCGCGCCAGATAAAAACGCAGGAGTGGCTGAGGAAACGGGGGAGTGGCTGTCCGAACACAGGGCGTGTTTGTGACGTCAAAACAGGAACTAAACAGTCTGCAGTGATCGCAAGGTAGGAGTAGGTCTGGAGCTACTCTGAAGCTGCACAATCTTTTTTTGTAGCCGCTGTGCGATCCTTTCGTTCTCACTTCTGCTAAGCTAAGATACACTCCCAGAGGGCGGCGGCATAAAAACAGCTAGCGAGCGAACAACTCGGAATGAGGGCCATAGTACAGTACAAAACATATGCACAGCGGCTACATTATACTTTTCTCATAGTGCAGCTAAACTCTGCGCAGGTGGTCACAGAATGCTTTTATAGGGTCAGATCATGGGGCCTAATTCAGATCTGATTGCAGCAGCAAATTTGTTAGCAGTTGGCCAAAACCATGGTGGTCATTCCGAGTTGTTCGCTCTGTAATTTTGTTCGCATTGCAGCGATTTTCCGCTAATTGCGCATGTGCAATGTTCGCACTGCGACTGCGCCAAGTACATTTGCTATGCAGTTAGGAATTTTACTCACGGCATTACGAGGTTTTTTCTTCGTTCTGGTGATCGTAATGTGATGGACAGGAAGTGGGTGTTTCTGGGTGGAAACTGGCCGTTTTATGGGTGTGTGTGAAAAAACGCTGCCGTTTCTGGGAAAAATGCGGGAGTGTCTGAAGAAACGGGGGAGTGTCTGGGCGAACGCTGGGTGTGTTTGTGACGTCAAACCAGGAACGAAACTGACTGAACTGATCGCAGTTGCCGAGTAAGTCTGGAGCTACTCAGAAACTGCTAAGAAGTGTCTATTCGCAATTCTGCTAATTTTTCGTTCGCAATTTTACTATGCTAAGATTCACTCCCAGAGGGCGGCGGCCTAGCGTGTGCAAAGCTGCTAAAAGCAGCTAGCGAGCGAACAACTCAGAATGAGGGCCCATGTGCACTGCAGGGGGCAGATGTAACATGTGCAGAGAGAGTTAGATTTGGGTGGGGTGTGTTCAAACTGAAATCCAAATTGTAGTGTAAAAATAAAGCAGCCAGTATTTACCCTGCACAGAAACAATATAACCCACCCAAATCTAACTCTCTCTGCACACGTTATATCTGCCCCACCTGCAGTGCACATGGGGTGTCGTCCTTACCTGATCGCATGCTGCCGTTCATCGCAGCGCAGCAATCAGGGCAGAAGTATGCATGCGCCGGCGCATGGCTGACAATTGCCTCTGCCTGATTGACAGGTGGAGACGGTCGCTGGGCGGGAGAGGGCGGCATGGCGGCGTTTGGCCGCCGTTTTGTGGGTGTGGCTGGACCATGCGGGGGGCGGGCCGCAGCGGCTGCGTGACGTCACACGCAGCCACTACGACCCGGGCAGTGACAATTAGCTCCCGGCCAGCACGCAAAAGCTGCGCAGGCCGGGAGTTACTCCTGAAGTGCAAAAGCATCGGGGCTGTGCGATGCTTTTGTACTTCTGCAAGGGCGGGCCTGACATGCGGGGTGGACTATCCCCGTGCTGGCCGTCCCCCCGCATGTCAGTGTGCCTGATCGTAGTCCTGCAAAACTTTACAGGGCTACAATCAGGTCAGAATGACCCCCATGGTTTTGCCCAACTGCTAACAAATTTGCTGCTGCGATCAACTCTGAATGACCCCCTTAGAGTGATACGGGTGAGCTCTTTCTTATGTGTAAGCCATAAAACTGGATGCATGTGTGCAAATAGGAATTTCATTTTTTTTTTTTTACCAACTTTGCAATAAAAGTAAAGCGACCAATCATTTAGGAATATGTTGAATATTTTTACTAAGCAGCGAGAAAGATGGGCAGCGCTTACTAATACATCACTAGATGTATCAACACTGAGCAGACACCCTATCCCCTCCTCCTGTAACCGAATAGCACACTAAATAAATGTTGGGTACCGGAGGGGGAGTAAATCATTGCTGAAGTGCCAGGAGGGCGACCAATCAGCAGCTTATTACTACAAAGGTGCCCCTGCTTTATTACACTGCACATGTATAGAAGCAATATAGTAGAAGTCAATCACTTTTACTAATCATATAAACACACATACTAGCGACACGGATGGTGACACACTCTCCTGGCACCCTCACACTCGGCACCAGGCCTTTTCTCTCCGAGTCACATGCCCTAACGCCCTGCCACAGCCCCAGGATTATGTTCTCTGGCACCCAGTCCCCTCCTCTGGAACTATGGGGGTCATTCCAAGTTGATCGTAGCTGTGCTAAATTTGGCACAGCTACGATCATGTTCCCAGACACAGACGCCCAGCACAGGGCTAGTCCGCCCCGCATGTCTGTCGCCCCCCCACACAAGTAGAAAAGCATTGCACAGCGGCGATGTTTTTGTACTTGTTGAGTAACTCCCGGCCAGCGCAGTTCCTGCGGCTGACCGGGAGTTGCTAGTCGCTAACCCTGGACGTCACGCAGCCGCTGTGGCCCGCCACACGCACGGTCCAGCCACGCCTGCGTTGGCCGGAACGCGCCCACAAAACCGCAGCCAAACGCCGCCGTGCTGCTCCCTCCCGCCCAGCAACCGCCTCTGCCTGTTGATCAGGCAGAGGCGATCGCTAGTGAACGTCAGACTTCGGCCGTCCGGCATGCGCCGGCGCACTGTGGCACCGGCGCATGTGCAGTTCCGACCCCATCGCTGCGCTGCGAACAACTACAGCGAGTGATCGGGTCGGAATGACCCCCTATGTCCCCTGGCACCCAGTCCCCTCCTCTGGGACTATGGTGGTCATTCCGCCAACAACTTTTTGCTGCTGCTGCGATCAACTAGTCCACGCCTATGGGGGAGTGTATTTTAGCTTAGCAGGGCTACGATCGCTTGTACCCTGTGAGACGATCTCAGCGATGCTGGGGCCGGCTTTGACGTCAGACATCCGCCCTCCGTTCTCATGGACACGCCTGCGTTTTCTTCACCACTACCCGAAAACGGCAGGCAACGGTCTGGTGACGCCCAGGAACGCCTTCTTTCTGTCAATCTTCTTGCGGTCGGCTCTGCGACTGCTTTCTTTGTTGGGCGCGACGTAACCCAGCGACCCCTGTCACCAGGCAACGACGCGTGTGCGCAGTGCGGCCGCCGCGCATGCGCATTCCAGACCCGTTCGCACCACAACAACAAACCGCTACGTGCGAATGGGTCGGAATGACCCCCTATGTCCTCTAGCACCCAGTCCCCTCTTCTGTAACTATGATATCTGGCACTCTATCCCTTCCTCTGGGACTATGGTGGTCATTTCGAGTTGTTCGCTCGCTAGCTGTTTTTAGCAGCCGTGCAAACGCTATGCCGCCGCCCTCTGGGAGTGTATCTTAGCTTAGCAGAAGTGCGAACGAAGGGATCGCAGAGCGGCGGCAATCTTTTTTTGTGCAGTTTTAGAGTAGCTCAATACCTACTCAGTGCTTGCGATCACTTTAGACTGTTCAGTTCCTGTTTTGACGTCACGAACACGCCCTGCGTTATTCCTGGCATGCCTGCGTTTTTCCAGACACTCCCTGAAAACGGTCAGTTGACACCCAGAAACGCCCCCTCTGCATGTCAATCACTCTGCGGCCAGCAGTGCGACTGAAAAGCTTCGCTAGACCTTGTGTGAAACTACATCGTTCGTTTCAATAGTACGACGCACGTGCGCATTGTGCCGCATACGCATAGGTGCCTTTTTTTGCCTCATCGCTGCAGAGCGAACGAAAGCAGCTAGCGATCAACTTGGAATGACCACCTATGTCCCTTGACATCCTGTCCATTCGTCCTCTAGCACCCAGTCCCCTCCTCTGGAACCATGTCCTCTGGCACCCAGTCCTATCCTCAGGGACTATGTCCCTTGACATCCTATCCTTTCGTCCTCTAGCACCCTATCTCCTCCTCCAGAACTATGCCCTCTGGCACCCTATCACTTCTTCCGGGACTATGCCCTCTGGCTCCCAGTCCCCTCCTCCGGAACTATGTCCTCTGACATCCTGTCCTCTAGCACCCTATCCTCTCCTCCGGAACCATGTCATTTGGCACCCTATCCCTTCCTCTGGGACTATGTCCTCTGGTACCCAGTCCCCTCCTCCGGGACTATGTCCTCCGACATCCTGTCCTCTAGCACCCAGTCCCCTTCTCTGTAACTATGATCTCTGGCACTCTATCCCTTCCTCCGGGACTAAGTTCTCTGGCACCCAGTCCCCTCCTCCGGGACTATGTCCCTTGACATCCTGTCCATTCGTCCTCTAGCACCCAGTCCCCTCCTCCGGGACTATGTCCCTTGACATCCTGTCCATTCGTCCTCTAGCACCCAGTCCCCTCCTCTGGAACTATGATCTCTGGCACTCTATCCCTTCCTCCGGGACTATGTCCTCTGTCACCCAGTCCCCTCCTCCGGGACTATGTCCCTTGACATCCTGTCCATTCGTCCTCTAGCACCCAGTCCCCTCCTCTGGAACCATGTCCTCTGGCACCCAGTCCTATCCTCAGGGACTATGTCCCTTGACATCCTATCCTTTCGTCCTCTAGCACCCTATCTCCTCCTCCAGAACTATGCCCTCTGGCACCCTATCACTTCTTCCGGGACTATGCCCTCTGGCTCCCAGTCCCCTCCTCCGGAACTATGTCCTCTGACATCCTGTCCTCTAGCACCCTATCCTCTCCTCCGGAACCATGTCATTTGGCAACCTATCCCTTCCTCTGGGACTATGTCCTCTGGTACCCAGTCCCCTCCTCCGGGACTATGTCCTCTGACATCCTGTCCTCTAGCACCCAGTCCCCTTCTCTGTAACTATGATCTCTGGCACTCTATCCCTTCCTCCGGGACTAAGTTCTCTGGCACCCAGTCCCCTCCTCCGGGACTATGTCCCTTGACATCCTGTCCATTCGTCCTCTAGCACCCAGTCCCCTCCTCTGGAACTATGATCTCTGGCACTCTATCCCTTCCTCCGGGACTATGTCCTCTGTCACCCAGTCCCCTCCTCCGGGACTATGTCCCTTGACATCCTGTCCATTCGTCCTCTAGCACCCAGTCCCCTCCTCCGGGACTATGTCCCTTGACATCCTGTCCATTCGTCCTCTAGCACCCAGTCCCCTCCTCTGGAACTATGATCTCTGGCACTCTATCCCTTCCTCCGGGACTATGTCCTCTGTCACCCAGTCCCCTCCTCCGGGACTATGTCCCTTGACATCCTGTCCATTCGTCCTCTAGCACCCAGTCCCCTCCTCCGGGACTATGTCCCTTGACATCCTGTCCATTCGTCCTCTAGCACCCAGTCCCCTCCTCCGGGACTATGTCCCTTGACATCCTGTCCATTCGTCCTCTAGCACCCAGTCCCCTCCTCCGGGACTATGTCCCTTGACATCCTGTCCATTCGTCCTCTAGCACCCAGTCCCCTCCTCCGGGACTATGTCCCCTGACATCCTGTCCATTCGTCCTCTAGCACCCAGTCCCCTCCTCTGGAACTATGATCTCTGGCACTCTATCCCTTCCTCCGGGACTATGTCCTCTGTCACCCAGTCCCCTCCTCCGGGACTATGTCCCTTGACATCCTGTCCATTCGTCCTCTAGCACCCAGTCCCCTCCTCTGGAACTATGATCTCTGGCACTCTATCCCTTCCTCCGGGACTATGTCCTCTGTCACGCAGTCCCCTCCTCCGGGACTATGTCCCTTGACATCCTGTCCATTCGTCCTCTAGCACCCAGTCCCCTCCTCCGGGACTATGTCCCCTGACATCCTGTCCATTCGTCCTCTAGCACCCAGCCCCCTCCTCTGGAACTATGATCTCTGGCACTCTATCCCTTCCTCCGGGACTATGTCCTCTGTCACCCAGTCCCCTCCTCCGGGACTATGTCCCTTGACATCCTGTCCATTCGTCCTCTAGCACCCAGTCCCCTCCTCTGGAACTATGATCTCTGGCACTCTATCCCTTCCTCCGGGACTATGTCCTCTGTCACCCAGTCCCCTCCTCCGGGACTATGTCCCTTGACATCCTGTCCATTCGTCCTCTAGCACCCAGTCCCCTCCTCTGGAACTATGATCTCTGGCACTCTATCCCTTCCTCTGGGACTATGTCCTCTGGCACCCTATCCCATCTTCTGGGACTATGTCCTCTGGCACCCAGTCCCCTCCTCCTGGACTATGTCCCTTGACATCCTGTCCATTCGTCCTCTAGCACCCTATCCCCTTATCCGGAACTATGTCCCCTGGCACCCTATCCCTTCCTCTGGGATTCTGTCCTCTGGCACACTGTCCCCACCTCCGGGACTATGTTCTCTGACACATTGTCCCCTCCTCAGGGAATATGTCCTCTGGCACCCTAACCCTTCCTCCTGGACTGTCCCCTCCTCTAGGACTATGCAGTGCTTACACCCTGCCAGCTCTTCACACCTTAGATACTGCACCATAACCTCTTCCCCAGGATCATGTCCTCTGACCATGTGTCCACCCCTACCCTCCAAGGAGGGCATGACTTCTAGTACTCTGTCACCCCCGGGATACTATAACCATCTTTTCCCATAGCACCATGACTCTCCGTCATGGGTTATACCCAGCTTGTCACCCAGGACCATGTCCTCTAGCACCGTCACCCCCAGGATACTGGCACCATGTCCTGTCCCCCCAGGTACAACGCCCTCTAGAGCCCTGTGACTCCCAGGAAACTGGCATGTCCTGTCCCCGGTACCATGTCCTCTACCATCATCACCCCCAGGATACTGTCACCAGGTCCTGTCCCCGGTACCATGTCCTCTACCATCGTCACCCCCAGGATACTGTCACCAGGTCCTGTCCCCGGTACCATGTCCTCTACCATCGTCACCCCCAGGATACTGTCACCAGGTCCTGTCCCCGGTACCATGTCCTCTACCATCATCACCCCCAGGATACTGTCACCAGGTCCTGTCCCCGGCACCATGTCCTCTACCATCGTCACCCCCAGGATACTGTCACCGGGTCCTGTCCCCGGTACCATGTCCTCTACCATCATCACCCCCAGGATACTGTCACCAGGTCCTGTCCCCGGTACCATGTCCTCTACCATCGTCACCCCCAGGATACTGTCACCAGGTCCTGTCCCCGGTACCATGTCCTCTACCATCATCACCCCCAGGATACTGGCACCATGGGGGTGACTCCCCCCGGTACAATGTCGTCTAGCACCGTCACCCCCAGGATACTGGCATGTCCTGTTGCCCGGTACCATGTCCTCTAGCACCGTCACCCCAGTATACTGGCACCAGGTCCTGTCCCCGGTACCATGTCCTCTACCATCGTCACTCCCAGGATACTGGCACCATGTCCTCTAGCACCGTCACCCTCAGGCATGTCCTGTTCCCCCGGTACCATGTTCTCTAGCACCGTCACCCTCAGGATACTGGCACGAGGTCCTCTAGAACCCTGTCACCCCCAGGATACTGGCACCATGTCCTGTCCCCCTGGTACCATGTTCTCTAGCACCCTGTCACCCCCAGGATACTGGCACCATGTCCTGTCCCCCTGGTACCATGTCCTCTAGCACCGCCAACCCCAGGATACTGGCACCATGTCCTGTCCCCCTGGTACCATGTCCTCTAGCACCGTCACCCTCAGGATACTGGCATGTCCTGTTCCCCCGGTACCATGTTCTCTAGCACTGTTACCCTCAGGATACTGGCACCAGGTCCTGTCTCCCCGGTACAATGTCCTCTTGCATCCTGTCACCCCCAGGATACTGGCATGTCCTGTTCCCCCTGGTACCATTTCTCTAGCACCCTGTCACCCCCAGGATACTGGCACCATGTCCTGTCCCCCTGGTACCATGTTCTCTAGCACCCTGTCACCCCCAGGATACTGGCACCATGTCCTGTCCCCTGGAACCATGTCCTCTAACACCCTGTCACCCCCAGGATACTGGCACCATGTCTTGTCCCCCTGGTACCATGTCCTCTAGCACCGCCAACCCCAGGATACTGGCACCATGGCCTGTCGCCAGGTACATTGTCCTCTAGCACCCTGTCACCCCCAGGATACTGGCACTATGTCCTGTCCCCATGGTACCATGTCCTCTAGCACCCTGTCACCCCCAGGATAATGGCACCATGTCCTCTAGCACCGTCACCCTCAGGATACTGGCACCATGTCCTGTCCCCCTGGTACCATGTCCTCTAGCACCCTGTCACCCCCAGGATACTGGTACCATGTCCTCTAGCACCGTCACCCTCAGGATACTGGCATGTCCTGTTCCCCCGGTACCATGTTCTCTAGCACTGTTACCCTCAGGATACTGGCACCAGGTTCTGTCTCCCTGGTACAATGTCCTCTTGCATCCTGTCACCCCCAGGATACTGGCATGTCCTGTTCCCCCTGGTACCATGTTCTCTAGCACCCTGTCACCCCCAGGATACTGGCACCATGTCCTGTCCCCCTGTTACCATGTCCTCTAGCACCCTGTCACCCCCAGGATACTGGCATGTCCTGTTCCCCCGGTACCATGTTCTCTAGCACCCTGTCACCATGTCCTGTTCCCCCGGTACCATGTTCTCTAGCACCGTCACCCCCAGGATACTGGCACCATCTCCTGTCCCCCCGGTACCATGTCCTCTTGCATCCTGTCACCCCCAGGATACTGGCAGCATGTCCTGTCCCCTGGTACCATGTCCTCTAGCACCCTGTCACCCCCAGGATACTGGCATCATGTCCTGTCCCATGGTACCATGTCCTCTAGCACCCTGTCACACCCAGGATACTGGCATCATGTCCTGTCCCATGGTACCATGTCCTCTAGCACCCTGTCACACCCAGGATACTGGCATGTCCTGTTCCCTGGCACCATATCCTCTAGCACCGCCACCCCCAGGATACTGGCACCATGGCCTGTCACCCGGTAGAGCTGCCACGCAGCCAGCTGCACACATGTGGAGGGCAGGGGTCTCATACGTGCGGCAGTCAGACCATGATTACAATAACAAATCAAATCAGATGTTCTGAGATCCTGTCCCTAGGGTAGCCAAAGGCTGGCAGGGCCATCTGGGACTTGTAGTTCCTCAGCAGCTGGTCAGCCCCCCTGCAGGTGACAATGTGTAACACAGGTGCTGCTGCCAGGGGCGAGGCTACAGGTGAGCACAGTGGGTGATGGGACCAGACACACAAATGGGCTGATGACGTCAGGACACACAGTGTACGGTATGGCACCACAGGCAAGGAGGAGGGGGGTGTCTGAGGTCGAGTCATGACGTCACGGGCTGGCCGATGACATCACGGGCACCTACCACGAGGTCACGTGATCCTATCCCCCGCCACAGGTCTCTGGTGCCTCTGTCTTCCCTGCTTTCTGCCCCCTTCCCCGCTGTCGTTTCCATTTCCGCCGGAAGCTATTACTAGGACGCTGTCACTATGGCAACTGGCACCTCTCGCGACCCTCCGCCAGGACGCGCGGACACAGCAGCCGCCGCCGATGATACAACGTCGTACACATGTCGAACGCAGCTGTCTCCCAAGCGCTGATTGGCAGCGCCGTAACGCCTACGAAGGCTGTGATTGGGTGTCGTGACAACTGACTGTTCTACCAAACTTGTCTGCTCCGCGGAGACATATTGTGTGCGCCCAGGGCTATACGCGACCGTTATCACAGTCTTCGGGAAAATGGCCGCCACCGCTACTCCTCAGGGAGACGGGTGGAGACATTTCTCCACAGTACCCTAACCTACTGCCACAGCGGAGCGGCTGCCGCGGCGCCCCGGCCATGATGCTCCCTGGCAGGAGGAATGTACTACACAGCGAGTAACAGGAGCTTAGGGTGACTTGCAGCGATATACGGAGCGTAGGGTCCTTACCCTCTCACCAGTGAGTCGGAACGGCGGGGATTAGGAGCGGCTCCCAATACCAGCGAGAGGGCCGGAAGCTGAGGGATAGAGCGCCGGAAAAAGGCGGAAACGCTCTGGGTCTGCGGGCTGATACCGAATCTCTCATCTAGCTGTTGCCCCTGACATGGCGGAATCCTCCGGGATGGCGGTGGGGGGTGGGGCCGTCTCCAGCACCGTGACCACCGAGAGCGAGGCGCAGCCGGTGAGTGACGTCACGGGGTGGGGGTCATGATGTCACCTTACCATGCCCCCATTTATAATGTTGGCACCACCACCTCCCAACTGCCCTCTTGGCCCGAGGGACCTTTGCTATCCACCCCTCCCTCTCAGAGTTCCTGGTCCCCATGTTACACCTCTGGGGCGTATTAGGGGGTGCTGGGGGCTCCTGTGCCCGGGGTGTGGGTCAGTAATATAAGCTGCAGTGGGGTAAGGACTATGCTGGAAGGTAAATGGTGGTGGCAGGGGCGCGGCATAGTGACCGCGATAGGTATGTGGTCACAGCTTGCTGTATATGTGTGTGTAGCCTCTACAGACCCCGCGCAGATCCCACAAATGACTCTTTTCTGGTGCTTCTTCTGAGCCGTCACACGTAGAAGCGCAGCGCCGCCCCCTGCGCAGATAATGGACTTGCGGTATGTTTTGCAGGAACCGCGATCCCTGACGTTAAAGCTGCGGAAGAGGAAACCGGACAAGAAGGTGGAGTGGACTTGTGACACCGTGGACAACGAGAACCTGGGAAGACGCTCATCCAAGTGTGAGTGCCGTCTATGTGACTGCCTCATGTGGCGCTATGGAGGCTCCATAAATCATAGACGCCTGTAGAACTATGTACAACTAGATGCCCCATGTACTGTAGCTCCACACTGAGGGCATACCTCCCAACGGGTGGTCTTCTGTATACCGGCGGTCGGGCTCCCGGCGCTCAGTATACCGGCGCCGGGAGCCCGACCGCCGGCATACCGACACTTATTTTCCCTCGTGGGGGTCCACGACCCCCATAGAGGGAGAATAAAATAGTGTGGCGCGCCACCGTGCCCGTAGCGTGGCGAGCGCAGCGAGCCCGCAAGGGGCTCATTTGCGCTCGCCACACTGTCGGTCAGCCGGCGGTCGGGCTCCCGGCGCCGGTATGCTGGGCGCCGGGAGCCCGACCGCCGGCCAGCCGTAGTGAACCCCTCCCAACATGACCCTCTCCAGGAGGAACACAATACTCTGCTCCTGGACTTCCCTCTTACTGTATGATTGCCATCACCTGTGCTGAACACCTTTCTTATCCATTACCCTGTTCAACACAGGTCCCGGCAATCATACATTAAAAGGAAAGTCCAGGAGCGGAGCATTGTGTCCCCCCTGGAGAGGGTCTTGTTGGGAGTTATGGGTACGTCCTGCGTATTGTAGGTCTACATTGTATGCCCCATGTACTGTACATTCACACGGAGTGTACTCTTTTGCCGCCATTGGCAGAAAGCAATGTGGATTGCAGCATGGTCACGATAGGTTGGGAGTGTGATTGAATTGCGATCGCAGCGCGTGGCGGCACTTCACATGCTGGGCGGCCCCCAACATGCCATTTTATCCTTAGCAGTTTTTGCTATTTTAGCAAACGCTGCTACAGGCTCTAAATATCCCCCTTGTCTCCTAATTGCAATTTATTCTTCTATAATACTACAAAGACCAGCTGCCTGTAATCTATATTGCTCCAGTTATTGTCAGACTACAACTTTTATGATTCTTAGCTGACAAGAGAAAATAAACCATCAGATGTTACAGCAGGACACACCAGTAACACCTACAGAGCGCATTCTATACCTTCACGTTCATGTTATTGTATGTAATCTGCTCATCTCGTGGTCCCATTCGTGTACAGTGCTACCTAATATTATAGCTTTTTATAAATAAAAAGATAATGATGACCTGAGCGCCTTTCCTCATGTCACCATGGTAACTAACCATTCTCTTGTCTCATTAAATATGGCTGAGTGGGTACCAGTAATGTCCAAATGCTTCTCAGCGAGGGCTGCGTGACTCAGTGTGGTTGGCTACATTTAGCATGTAAATGTCTTAGGAGGGCCTGGTGGCATCTGACAGTGGGTGTTGGTGCAATGGATTCCGTCATATAGTCGCTATGGAAACTGGTATATCTCTCATCTGCGGCATACAGAGACAGGAGAAGCAGGATTTGTAATAGTGTGTGTGAGTATGTATATACCTATAGATGGATAGAGATTATATATATATATATATATATATATATATATATATATATATATATATTTCTCTGACGTCCTAGTGGATGCTGGGAACTCCGAAAGGACCATGGGGAATAGCGGCTCCGCAGGAGACTGGGCACAAAAGTAAAAGCTTTAGGACTAGCTGGTGTGCACTGGCTCCTCCCCCCATGACCCTCCTTCAAGCCTCAGTTAGATTTTTGTGCCCGAACGAGAAGGGTGCAATCTAGGTGGCTCTCCTGAGCTGCTTAGAGTAAAAGTTTAAATTAGGTTTTTTTTTTTTTTGTTTTTTTTTTTTTTTTCAGTGAGCCCTGCTGGCAACAGGCTCACTGCATCGAGGGACTAAGGGGAGAAGAAGCGAACTCACCTGCGTGCAGAGTGGATTGGGCTTCTTAGGCTACTGGACATTAGCTCCAGAGGGACGATCACAGGCCCAGCCATGGATGGGTCCCAGAGCCGCGCCGCCGTCCCCCTTACAGAGCCAGAAGAGCAGAAGAGGTCCGGAAAATCGTCGGCAGAAGACGTCCTGTCTTCAATAAGGTAGCGCACAGCACCGCAGCTGTGCGCCATTGCTCTCAGCACACTTCACACTCCGGTCACTGAGGGTGCAGGGCGCTGGGGGGGGGGCGCCCTGAGACGCAATAAAAATACCTTAGATGGCAAAAAATACATCACATATAGCTCCTGGGCTATATGGATGCATTTAACCCCTGCCAGTTTTTCCTTAAAAAAGCGGGAGAAAGGCCGCCGAGAAGGGGGCGGAGCCTATCTCCTCAGCACACTGGCGCCATTTTCCCTCACAGCTCCGTTGGAGGGAAGCTCCCTGACTCTCCCCTGCAGTCCTGCACTACAGAAACAGGGTAAAACAAGAGAGGGGGGGCACTAATTTGGCAGATAAATCAATACAGCAGCTATATAAGGGAAAAACACTTTTCTCTATCGTCCTAGTGGATGCTGGGGTTCCTGAAAGGACCATGGGGAATAGCGGCTCCGCAGGAGACAGGGCACAAAAAATAAAGCTTTAGGATCAGGTGGTGTGCACTGGCTCCTCCCCCTATGACCCTCCTCCAAGCCTCAGTTAGATTTTTGTGCCCGGCCGAGAAGGGTGCAATCTAGGTGGCTCTCCTAAAGAGCTGCTTAGAAAAGTTTAGCTTAGGTTTTTTATTTTACAGTGAGTCCTGCTGGCAACAGGATCACTGCAACGAGGGACTTAGGGGAGAAGAAGTGAACTCACCTGCGTGCAGGATGGATTGGCTTCTTGGCTACTGGACATTAGCTCCAGAGGGACGATCACAGGTACAGCCTGGATGGTCACCGGAGCCTCGCCGCCGGCCCCCTTGCAGATGCTGAAACGAGAAGAGGTCCAGAATCGGCGGCAGAAGACTCCTCAGTCTTCTTAAGGTAGCGCACAGCACTGCAGCTGTGCGCCATTTTCCTCTCAGCACACTTCACACGGCAGTCACTGAGGGTGCAGGGCGCTGGGAGGGGGGCGCCCTGGGAGGCAAATGAAAACCTTTTTTGGCTAAAAATACCTCACATATAGCCTCCGGGGGCTATATGGAGATATTTAACCCCTGCCAGAATCCGTTAAGAGCGGGAGACGAGGCCGCCGAAAAAGGGGCGGGGCCTATCTCCTCAGCACACAGCGCCATTTTCCCTCACAGAAAGGCTGGAGGGAAGGCTCCCAGGCTCTCCCCTGCACTGCACTACAGAAACAGGGTTAAAACAGAGAGGGGGGGCACTAATTTGGCGTTAGAAATATATAAAAAAGATGCTATAAGGGAAAACACTTATATAAGGTTGTCCCTATATAATTATAGCGTTTTTGGTGTGTGCTGGCAAACTCTCCCTCTGTCTCTCCAAAGGGCTAGTGGGTCCTGTCCTCTATCAGAGCATTCCCTGTGTGTGTGCTGTGTGTCGGTACGTGTGTGTCGACATGTATGAGGACGATGTTGGTGAGGAGGCGGAGCAATTGCCTGTAATGGTGATGTCACTCTCTAGGGAGTCGACACCGGAATGGATGGCTTATTTAGGGAATTACGTGATAATGTCAACACGCGCCAAGGTCGGTTGACGACATGAGACGGCCGACAAACAATTAGTACCGGTCCAGACGTCTCAAAAACACCGTCAGGGGTTTTAAAACGCCCGTTTACTTTAGTCGGTCGACACAGACACAGACAGGGACACTGAATCCAGTGTCGACGGTGAATAAACAAACGTATTCCTTATTAGGGCCACACGTTAAGGGCAATGAAGGAGGTGTTACATATTTCTGATACTACAAGTACCACAAAAGAGGGTATTATGTGGGATGTGAAAAAACTACCGTAGTTTTTCCTGAATCAGATAAATTAAATGAAGTGTGTGATGATGCGTGGGTTCCCCCCGATAGAAAATATGGGCGGTATACCCTTTCCCGCCAGAAGTTAGGGCGCGTTGGGAAACACCCCTTAGGGTGGATAAGGCGCTCACACGCTTATCAGAACAAGTGGCGGTACCGTCTATAGATAGGGCCGTCCTCAAGGAGCCAGCTGACAGGAGGCTGGAAAAATATCATAAAAAGTATATACACACATACTGGTGTTATACTGCGACCAGCGATTGCCTCAGCCTGGATGTGCAGAGCTGGGGTGGCTTGGTCGGATTCCCTGACTAAAAACATTGATACCCTTGACAGGGACAGTATTTTATTGACTATAGAGCATTTAAAGGATGTATTTCTATATATGCGAGATGCACAGAGGGATATTTGCACTCTGGCATCAAGAGTAAGTGCGATGTCCATATCTGCCAGAAGATGTTTATGGACACGACAGTGGTCAGGTGATGCAGATTCCAAACGGCACAAAGGTGTATTGCCGTATAAAGGAAGAGGAGTTATTTGGGGTCGGTCCATCGGACCTGGTGGCCACGGCAACTGCTGGAAAATCCACCGTTTTTACCCTAAGTCACATCTCTGCAGAAAAAGACACCGTCTTTTCAGCTTCAGTCCTTTCGTCCCTATAAGAGTCATATCTGCCCAGGGATAGAGGAAAGGGAAGAAGACTGCAGCAGGCAGCCCATTCCCAGGAACAGAAGCGTTCCACCGCTTCTGACAAGCTCTCAGCATGACGCTGAGACCGTACAGGACCCCTGGATCCTACAAGTAGTATCCCAGGGGTACAGTTTGGAATGTCGAGACGTTTCCCCTGCGCAGGCTCCTGAAGTCTGCTTTACCAAGGTCTCCCTCCGACAAGGAGGCAGTATGGGAAAAAATTCACGAGCTGTATTCCCAGCAGGTGATAATTAAATTACCCCTCCTACAACAAGAAAAGGGGTATTATTCCACACTATATTGTGGTACTGAAGCCAGAAGGCTAGGTGAGACCTATTCTAAATCTAAAAAAATTTGAACACTTACAAAGGTTCAAATCAAGATGGAGTCACTCAGAGCAGTGATAACGAACCGGGAAGAAGGGGACTATCTGGTGTCCCGAGACATCAGGGATGCTTACCTCCATGTCTCAAATTTGCCCTTATCACTAAGGGTACCTCAGGTTCGTGGTACAGAACTGTCACTATCAGTTTCAGACGCTGCCGTTTGGATTGTCTACGGCACCCCGGGTCTTTACCAAGGTAATGGCCGAAATGATGGTTCTTCTTCGAAGAAAAGGCGTCTTAATTATCCCTTACTTGGACGATCTCCTGATAAGGGGAAAGTCCAGGGAACAGTTGGAGGTCGGAGTAGCACTATCTCGGATACTGTTACAACAGCAGGGGTGGATTCTAAATATTCCAAAATCGCAGCTGATCCCGACAACAAGTCTCCTGTGCTTAGGGATGATTCTGGACACAGTCCAGAAAAAGGTGTTTCTCCCGGAAGAGAAAGCCAGGGAGTTATCCGAGCTAGTCAGGAACCTCCTAAAATCAGTGCATCATTGCACAAGGGCCATGGTAAAAAAATGGTGACTTCCTTCGAAGCAATTCCAGTCGGCAGATTTCATGCAAGAACTTTTCAGTGGGATCTGCTGGACAAATGGTCCGGATCGCATCTTCAGATGCATCAGCGGATAACCCTATATCCAAGGACAAGGGTGTCTCTCCTGTGGTGGTTACAGAGTGCTCATCTTCTAGAGGGCCGCAGATTCGGCATTCAGTTTTGGATGTTGGTGACCACGGAGGCCAGCCCGAGAGGCTGGGGAGCAGTCGCACAAGGAAAAAATTTCCAGGGAGTGTGATCAAGTCTGGAGATTTTTCTCCACATAAATATAGCTAAGGGTAAATTTATAATGCTCTAAGCTTAGCAAGACCTCTGCTTCAAGGTCAGCCGGTATTGATCCAGTGGGATAAAACATCACGGCAGTCGCCCACGTAAATAGACAGGGCGGCACAAGAAGCAGGAGGGCAGTGGCAAAAACTGCAAGGACTTTTCGCTGGGCGGAAAATCATGTGATAGCACTGTCAGCAGTGTTTCATTCCGGGAATGGAAACTGGGAAGCAGACTTCCTCAGTAGGCACGACCTCCACCCGGCAGAGTGGGAACTTCATGGGGAAGTTTTCCACATAATTGTAAACCGTTGGGAATTACCAAAGGTGGACATGATGGCGTCCCGTCTGAACAAAAAACGGGACAGGTATTGCGCCAGGTTAAGAGACCCTCAGGCAATAGCTGTGGACGTTCTGGTAACACCGTGGGTGTACCAGTCGGTGTATGTGTTCCATCCTCTACTTTTCATACCTAAGGTACTGAGAATTATAAGACGTAGAGGAGTAAGAACTATACTCATGGCTCCGGATTGGCCAAGAAGGACTTGGTACCCGGAACTTCAAGAGATGCTCACAGAGGACTTATGGCCTCTTCCGCTAAGAAGGGACTTGTTTCAGCAAGTACCATGTCTGTTCCAAGACTTACCGCAGCTGCGTTTGACGGCATGGCGGTGGAACGCCGGATCCTAAGGGAAAAGGCATTCAGGAAGAGGTCATTCCTACCCTGGTCAAAGCCAGAAAGGAGGTGACCGCACAACGTTATCACCACATGTGGCGAAAATATGTTGCGTGGTGTGAGGCCAGGAAGGCCCCACGAAGAAATTTCAACTCGGTCGATTCCTGCATTTCTTGCAAACAGGAGTGTCTATGGGCCTCAAATTGGGGTCCATTAAGGTTCAAATTTCGGCCCTGTCGATTTTTCTTCCAGAAAGAATTGGCTTCAGTTCCTGAAGTCCAGAAGTTTGTCAAGGGAGTATTGTATATACAACCCCCTTTTGTGCCTCCAGTGGCACTGTGGGATCTCAACGTAGTTCTGGGATTCCTCAAAACACATTGGTTTAAAACCAGTCAAATCTGTGGATTTGAAGCATCTCACATGAAAAGTGAACATGCTCTTGGACTTGGCCTGGACCAGGCGAGTGTCAAATTGGTGGGTTTTTTCTCAAAAAAGCCCATATCTGTTTGTCCATTCGGACAGGGCAGAGCTGCGAACTCGTCCCCAGTTCTCTCCCTAAGGTGGTGTCAGTGTTTCACCTGAACCAGCTTATTGTGGTGTCTTGCGCCTACTAGGGACATGGAGGACTCCAAGTTGCTAGATGTGGTCAGGGCCCTGAAAATATAGGTTCCAGGACGGCTGGAGTCAGGAAAACTGACTTGCTGTTATCCTGTATGCACCCAACAAACTGGGTGCTCTTGCTTTTAAGCAGACTTTTGCTAGTTGGATGTGTAATACAATTCAGCTTGCACATTCTGTGGCAGGCCTGCCACAGCCAAAATATGTAAATGCCCATTCCACAAGGAAGGTGGGCTCATCTTGGGCGGCTGCCCGAGGGGTCTCGGCTTTACAACTTTGCCGAGCGGCTATTTAGTCAGGGGCAAACACGTTTGTAAAATCCTACAAATTTGATACCCTGGCTAAGGAGGACCTGGAGTTCTCTCATTCGGTGCTGCAGAGTCATCCGCACTCTCCCGCCCGTTTGGGAGCTTTGGTATAATCCCCATGGTCCTTTCAGGAACCCCAGCATCCACTAGGACGATAGAGAAAATAAGAATTTACTTACCGATAATTCTATTTCTCGGAGTCCGTAGTGGATGCTGGGCGCCCATCCCAAGTGCGGATTATCTGCATTACTTGTACATAGTTACAAAAATCGGGTTATTATTGTTGTGAGCCATCTTTTCAGAGGCTCCGCTGTTATCATACTGTTAACTGGGTTCAGATCACAGGTTGTACAGTGTGATTGGTGTGGCTGGTATGAGTCTTACCCGGGATTCATAAATCCTTCCTTATTGTGTACGCTCGTCCGGGCACAGTACCTAACTGAGGCTTGGGGGAGGAGCCAGTGCACACCACCTGATCCTAAAGCTTTATTTTTTGTGCCCTGTCTCCTGCGGAGCCGCTATTCCCCATGGTCCTTTCAGGAACCCCAGCATCCACTACGGACTCCGAGAAATAGAATTATCGGTAAGTAAATTCTTATTATATAAGGTTATCCCTGTATGTATATATATATATATATATATATATATATATATATATATATATATATAGCGCTCTGGTGTGTGCTGGCAAACTCTCCCTCTGTCTCCCCAAAGGGCTAGTGGGGTCCTGTCCTCTATCAGAGCATTCCCTGTGTGTGTGCTGTGTGTCGGTACGTTGTGTCGACATGTATGAGGAGGAAAATGGTATGGAGGCGGAGCAATTGCCTGTAATAGTGATGTCACCCCCTAGGGAGTCGACACCTGACTGGATGGTCTTATGGAAGGAATTACGTGATAGCGTCAGCACTTTACAAAAGACTGTTGACGACATGAGACAGCCGGCAAATCAGTTTTCTCTATCGTCCTAAGTGGATGCTGGGGTTCCTGAAAGGACCATGGGGAATAGCGGCTCCGCAGGAGACAGGGCACACAAGTAAAGCTTTTACAGGTCAGGTGGTGTGTACTGGCTCCTCCCCCTATGACCCTCCTCCAGACTCCAGTTAGATTTTTGTGCCCGGCCGAGAAGGGTGCAATTCTAGGTGGCTCTCCTAAAGAGCTGCTTAGAGAGTTTAGCTTAGGTTTTTTATTTTACAGTGATTCCTGCTGGCAACAGGATCACTGCAACGAGGGACAGAGGGGAGAAGAAGTGAACTCACCTGCGTGCAGGATGGATTGGCTTCTTGGCTA